>NC_092709.1:204025016-204123903 GCF_047496885.1 Scyliorhinus torazame
CCCACCTCCACTCCCTCCCTCACCCCCCACCCCCCTCCCACCTCCACTCCCTCCCTCACCCCCCCCCACCCCCCCCCCACCTCCACTCCCTCCCTCACCCTCTCCCCACCTCCACTCCCTCCCCACCTCCACTCCCTCCCTCACCCCCTCCCACCTCCACTCCGTCCCTCACCCTCTCCCACCTCCACTCCCTCCCTCACCCCCACTCACTTCCACTCCCTCCCTCACCCCTCCCCACCTCCACTCCCTCCCTTCCCCCTCCCACCTACACTCCCTCCCTTCCCCCTCCCACCTCCACTCCCTCCCTTCCCCCTCCCACCTCCACTCACTCCCTTCCCCCTCCCACCTCCACTCCCTCCCTCCCTCCCTCCCACCTCCACCCTTCCTCCCCCCTCCCACCTCCACTCCCTCCCTCCCCCCCACCTCCACCCTTCCTCCCCCCTCCCCGCCTCCACTCCCTCCCTCCCCCCACCCTCCACCTCCCTCCCTCCCCTCCCACCTCCACACCCTCCCTCACCCTCTCCCACCTCCACTCCCTCCCTCCCCCTCCCACCTCCACTCCCTCCCTCACCCCCTCCCACCTCCACTCCCTCCCTCCCCCTCCTACCTCCACTCCCTCCCCCTCTCCCACCTCCACCCCCTCCCTCCCCCTCTCCCACCTCCACCCCCTCCCTCCCCCTCTCCCACCTCCACCCCCTCCCTCCCCCTCTCTCACCTCCACCCCCTCCCTCCCCCTCCCACCTCCACTCCCTCCCTCACCCTCCTCCCACCTCCACTCCCTCCCTCACCCTCCTCCCACCTCCACCCCCTCCCTCCCCCCTCCCTCCCCCTCCCACCTCCACTCCCTCCTCCACTCCCTCCCCCTCCCACCTCCACTCCCTCCCTCACCCCCTCCCACCTCCCACCCTCCCTCCCCCTCCCACCTCCACTCCCTCCCTCACCCCCTCCCACCTCCACTCCCTCCCTCACCCCCTCCCACCTCCACTCCCTCCCTCACCCTCCTCCCACCTCCACCCCCTCCCTCCCCCCTCCCACCTCCACTCCCTCCTCCACTCCCTCCCTCTCCCACCTCCACTCCCTCCCTCACCCCCTCCCACCTCCACTCCCTCCCTCACCCCCTCCCACCTCCCCTTCCCCTCCCACCTCCACTCCCTCCCTCACCCCCTCCCACCTCCACTCCCTCCCTCACCCCCTCCCACCTCCACTCCCTCCCTCACCTCCTCCCACCTCCACTCCCTCCCTCACCCCCCCACCCCCTCCCACCTCCACTCCCTCCCTCACCCCCCCACCCCCTCCCACCTCCACTCCCTCCCTCACCCTCTCCCACCTCCACTCCCTCCCACCTCCACTCCCTCCCTCACCCCCTCCCACCTCCACTCCGTCCCTCACCCTCTCCCACCTCCACTCCCTCCCTCACCCCCACCCACTTCCACTCCCTCCCTCACCCTCCCACCTCCACCCCCTCCCTCCCCCCCTCCCACCTCCACACTCTCCCTCACCCCTCCCACCTCCACTCCCTCCCTCCCACCTCCACTCCCTCCCTCACCCCTCCCACCTCCACTCCCTCCCTCCCACCTCCACTCCCTCCCTCCCCCCACTCCCTCTCCCACCTCCACTCCCTCCCTTCCCCCTCCCACCCCCACTCCCTCCCTCACCCCCTCCCACCTCCACTCCCTCCCTTCCCCCTCCCACCTCCACTCCCTCCCTTCCCCCTCCCACCTCCACTCCCTCCCTTCCCCCTCCCACCTCCACTCCCTCCCTTCCCCCTCCCACCTCCACTCCCTCCCACCTCCACTCCCTCCCTTCCCCCTCCCCCTCCCACCTCCACTCCCTCCCTCCCTCCCACCTCCACTCCCTCCCTTCCCCCTCCCACCTCCAGTCCCTCCCTCCCCCCTCCACTCCCTCCCTCCCCCCTCCACTCCCTCCCTCCCCCCTCCCACCTCCACTCCCTCCCTTCCCCCTCCCACCTCCACTCCCTCCCTTCCCCCTCCCACCTCCGCTCCCTCCCTCCCCCCTCCCACCTCCGCTCCCTCCCTTCCCCCTCCGCTCCCTCCCTCACCCCCTCCCACCTCCACTCCCTCCCTTCCCCCTCCCACCTCCACTCCCTCCCTTCCCCCTCCCACCCTCCACTCCCTCCCTTCCCCCTCCCACCTCCACTCCCTCCCTTCCCCCTCCCACCTCCACTCCCTCCCTTCCCCCTCCCACCTCCACTCACTCCCTTCCCCCTCCCACCTCCACTCCCTCCCCACTCCCTCCCACCTCCACTCCCTTCCTCCCCCCTCCCACCTCCACTCCCTCCCTCCCCCCCACCTCCACTCCCCCTCCCCCTCCCCCCCCTCTCCACCTCCACCTCCCCTCCCCCTCCCTCCCCTCCCACCTCCACTCCCTCCCTCACCCCCTTCCACCTCCACTCCCTCCCTCCCCCTCCTACCTCCACTCCCTCCCCCTCTCCCACCTCCACCCCCTCCCTCCCCCTCTCCCACCTCCACCCCCTCCCTCCCCCCTCCACTCCCTCCCTCACCCTCCTCCCACCTCCACTCCCTCCCTCACCCTCCTCCCACCTCCACCCCCTCCCTCCCCCCTCCCACCTCCACTCCCTCCTCCACTCCCACCTCCACTCCCCCTCACCCCCTCCCACCTCCCACCCTCCCTCCCCCTCCCACCTCCACTCCCTCCCTCACCCCCTCCCACCTCCAGTCCCTCCCTCACCCCTCCTCCACCTCCACTCCCTCCCTCCCCCTCCACCCCCTCCCTCCCCCCTCCCACCTCCACTCCCCCTCCCTCCACTCCCCTCCCTCCTCCCACCCCCTCCCACCTCCCACCCTCCCTCCCCTCCCACCTCCACTCCCTCCTTCACCCCCTCCCACCTCCACTCCCTCCCTCACCCCCTCCCACCTCCACTCCCTCCCTCACCTCCTCCCACCTCCACTCCCTCCCTCACCCCCCCACCTCTCCCACCTCCACTCCCTCCCTCACCCCACCCTCACCTCCACTCCACTCCCTCTCCCACCTCCACTCCCTCCCTCACCCCTCTCCCACCTCCACTCCCTCCCACCTCCACTCCCTCCCTCACCCCCTCCCACCTCCACTCCCTCCCTCACCCTCTCCCACCTCCACTCCCTCCCTCACCCCCACCCACTTCCACTCCCTCCCTCACCCTCCCACCTCCACCCCCTCCCTCCCCCCCTCCCATCTCCACACCCTCCCTCCCCCCCCTCCCACCTCCACACTCTCCCTCACCACCCCCCCCCCCCCCCGCCCCGTTGGCCGCAGCATTCTCGGGGAAGCCGACCCGGGCTTCAGGAGCTCCGGAACAGTCCGCTCACCTCCTCACTGCTCAGCGCAGCCAGCATGACTGGCTGTCTACTTTACTTATCAGGTGTGAACGGCGAGGGTGTGAACTGGGGTCACGTCGTCGGGACTTCGGCGTATCCGGGCCGGAGAATAGCGGGGGTAGCGGAGAATCGCCATTTTGGGTGTCTCGGGCGATTCTCCGGCCTGCGCCGCGCAGAATTTCGACGGGGCCGTTCTCGCCGCTTGGGTGAATTGCGGGAGGGCGTCGGACTGGCGTCGCATGGAAAAATGGCATGCCTGGCAATTCTCCCAACCGGTGCGGGAGCGGAGAATCGCGCCCGAGAGATTTCAACTCGTTTAGAGAAGGAAATCCCCATTATATCTATCAAAAAGAATGACCTTATAAAGATGAACCAGAAAAACGTATGGAACTTAAGTATTGCTCAAATGTGAGGATATTAAAACTTCTCCTGCCACTTACCCTGCCTGGCAAGCTGTCCAAATTTCCATCACGTTTTGCCAATTTCCCACCCAGAAAGTGCTATAAAGTTGGCGTGCGTCGCTGTGAGCCCTTGGAACAAAAACATTCTGCACCTCATTTCTGCTGGAGCGGGTGAGTTTTGAACGGACACCAAAACTCAAAATGTAGTCACAGTTATTAGGCAGACTGAACAGCCAAATTACACTGAGCAGCAGCAGATACATGAATAAGTGTAGGATGAAGGATGAGTGTTAGCCAGGATGTTAACATAATGGGGGGGAACACAAAATGTTAGCCACCCTAAATGTGAGGTCTGCTTCACTCTGGGCAGTTCAGGAACCTGGGGCGGGATTCTCCGCCGGCGGGATTCTCCGCTTTGCCGGCGCCCGGGGGTTTCCCGACAGTGCCCCACAATGGGAAACCCCATTGACCGGCCGGCGTAACGGAGAATCCCGTTTGCTGATCGGGGCAGAAATGTGGAGCGGCTGGGTGGAGAATCCAGCCCCAGGCATTTTATTTGTTATAAAATGAGGGCACAATAATAGCACAAGATCGTCTGGCCTGTTTGGCACCTACTCCATCTCACTAGAGGGTAGGTTGAGTACCGGACTAATTTGATGTTGACCTTCTTGAGGTGAAAAAAAACACTTTTTTTATTCATTCAAGGTATTTGGTCATCACTGGCTAGGCCTGCATTTACTGTCCACCCCGAATTGCCCTTGAGAAGTTGGTGGTCAACTGCCTTCTTACAGTTGCTATGGTGTAGGAATACCCACAGTGCTGTTAGGGAGAGATTTCCAGGGTTTTGACCCAGTGATGTGAAGGAACGGCAATACATTTCCAAGTCAGGATGGTGAGTGACTTGGAGGGAAACCTCAATATGGTGGTGTTCCCTGCATCTGCTGCCCTTGTCTTTCTAAGTGAGGGAGGTCACAGGTTTGGAAGGTGCTGTCAAAGGAGTCTTGGTGAGTTGCTGCAGTGCATCTTGCAGATGGTACACATGGCTGCCGCTGTGTGTTTGTGGTGGAGAGAATGAATGTTTAAGGTGGTGGATGGGGTGAGAATCAAATGGGCTGCTTTGTCCTGGGTGATGTCGATCTTCTAGAGTGTTGCTGGAACTACATTCATCCAGGCACAGATTGTCTTGAAACAAATAAAGCAACAACAACATCTCCCAAAATACTGCAAACAGAAATAAAGTCGGCAGTCAGCAGTCTTAAACCAGAAATAATAACACATTGGGTACCCCTCATTCTTTTCCAAGGGTATGGCTAAAATAACTTTGCTGCCTTTGAGATCCACTCTTGTAGTGGTGTCCTTTGCGGTGCTCCATTATCCAGTACAGTTCTGTCACATGTTCACTACAGTCTGATGGAATGCTGCAGAGAAACAGAAAGGAGTCTGATTAGAAGTGACAAGTTACTGGAAGAAACAGACTGTGCAGACTCAAAACATCTAGAAACTTTCAGCAATGTCTTATTGTAACCACTTAATTCAGTTCTTGCCAACCACAGATCATGTGATTTTTCACTAAACTTGACCTGCCTTAAGATAACATCAATTATACAGTGCTTGAGTTTCCTGAAGAAATCTATGTAATAAGAGATGTGGCAGTCCTCAAGAGGACGGGCAATTGCTATAAGATGCCACTTGATTTAGTGAACCCTGACAATGTGCTAATATTTCCCAGGAGAAATTGGCCAGCCTTCCTAAGTCATGACGAATGATGCTGTCATCCACTGTCCCTTCCCGCTGGTTAATAGTCCCTCCCAAAGGGAGTTTGCATGAAGATGGATAGTATTTTCCCAATGGACCTGAAATACTGGCACACTATCAAATAAAACAAAACTCGTTTCACAACTCATACCAGTGATTTTCCAAAAGGGCTCAGCCACATAATTACAGTAAGAACAATCTATCAGCAGAAGATAGACAGTTTGCCTATTGTGCCAGGTTTACCTTTCTCATTAGAAAGTTTCCTGTGTCTGAAGTAACAATTGAGTTTTAACTTTAAAAAAAAACTTATGGTTAAGCAAGGCACAAGAAAGAAATCTAAACATTCTTGCCTCAAGTGTTTCTAATTAAAAGATTAAGGCCTGCATTTTGTCATTATATTTCTTACATGTGGAGAAGGACTGGGAGGAATGAATCCCAGTGGTTTAACATAATCCTGGATCAGCCCTCTACTTCTTATTCTTCTGGTTCCACCTTTTTTTAAACTGCTTCCCTATATTCAAACACTTAAAATTATTCCATTGCAAAAATTATTGTTCTGTAAATAAAAGAAATTCAAAAGGCAACGGGTTAACGTGCCTGCCTTATTACCTCATTTTTCACTGATGTTGACAGGGCAGCTGCTTATTGCAACAGGACACACCAGGAGATACCAAACTGCCAGGAACAGACTATGAAAACAGAAAGTAAATAGACAATAACAGATTAATAAGGGTCTGTCTGAGAAATACAAATACAACGTTTGCACCTGGGCTGCTTGCAGTTAAATTCATCATCTCTAGGTGAAGGGTTTGTTTTGTATATACATATATCTTCATCAGCAGTAGATGAACAGAAGTAGGCCAATTTGGTTTTAAATGTAGTTTGATTTACCTCAGGCAATGCCCCCATGTCGCTCACGAGACAAATCTGCAATTAAAGTCAAAATCTTCTGTTTTTGTTTAATGGAGCTGTCCCAAGGTTATTGGCTTTGAGTCTTGCTAAAATTAGAAATTAAATGATCTCCCTGCAGGGAATTGGTTTAACTGGTCTATAACAGTTGCAATGTTTTCCTTGTCCCATTCACAGCTATTTAGTGCTGCAAAGTCCTCCCCGGTCTGGGAAAAGGACCACGAACCGTCACGGGTGCCTTTCTGTGTGCCAGCAAACAAGAGATGGATCTTCGTGCGGTGAAGATGACAGACCCAGCGAGATCCAATGGGCGTCACCATTTATTCTTGCTATTGTATGTTTCAGCTTATTCTTTCATAAATGGGCCAATCTGCTTGAGATTGATTTCCAGAACCATAGTGGTCTCCATCTCTTTGAGAATCAAAGCTGTACATACATTTGAACAAAATGCAGTTAGGACAGTTTGATTTATAGGAGAAACCACTATTGCTGTAATATGTTGGCACAACATAATATAATGGATCATCGGTGGGTGACTGAATTAACCAAGTTAACTGAATATAAATCAGATCAATCATCTTTCCTTGCATTTGATCAGGAGCCCCAAGTAAGATTTCTCAATCTAACTCCCGGGCAGAACATGGCCTATGACTAATGCAAGTTATAATCTATCGTTAACTTGTACATAGATGATGTATAATTTGTAGTTCTGAAATGCTGCTTTTATGCCTTGAAAAAAGCTGTATATATAATTCTGCTTAAATTGATGGCACTCAATTGTTACCAAATGAGTATTCGGTATATATCATGACTTATATGTTTTTATGAATAGAAATTGCATGTATGCTGGGGGCAGGGTGGCACATTGCCATTGCGTGGAATGCTTCTTTTAACAGCCGTCCCAGCTCAATTATCGAGAAGTTGCTGGGGGCTCTATCTCCAATGAACTGACCCAATAGACACAGACATGTCAGGATGAAACATTAGTGGGATAAATGCCAGTCAGAACACGGAGTCTCAAAGATAATTGAACCAAATTGAACCTAATCATAAATGTATCCTAAGGTAAGTTACAGAATACAATCTTTAATCCCACATGTTAGTTACATATGATTACAGATGCTTTAAACAGATGTTATTTTGAGCTTGGAGACATGCATTCACAAGACTTTTTAAACATGTCACTGTCAAAGATAGCAAATGGTCACTAATGTTTCTGCTTCAACTTTTGTACAATCTGTGTCCACTGACAAAAATAATCTATTTTTGCTTCTGATGTATTGCCTTCTTTATTTGGAGTCAAAATCTCACTGGCATCCTTCCACCTACAATGGATGATGAACATGAAGCAAACAAACCATTTCAGATAGGGTGTCTTCATATAGTGCATCTTTGCTCACGTCTGAAGAGGTCAGTTGTCGAGAGGCAGGTTCCACCACAAGTGCTACACATAGCACAGTGGGCTAAGACAGCTGGCTTGTAATGCAGAGCAAGACCAGCAGCGTGGGTTCAATTCCTGTTCCAGCCTCCCCAAACAGGCTCCAAAATGTGGCGACTAGGGGCTTTTCACAGTAACTTCATTGAAGTTTACTTGTGACAATAAGCGATTATTATTTTATATTATTATGAAGCTACTGAGTGTCGTGGTTTGTTCTTTTCAGAGTTGGTGTCTATTGCAAAGCTGCTGTAGCCACATGGTTGTACACACCAACCCACACCTTTCTCTGTCACCAGCTAGTGACTCCCAGTTCTGATAATCAATGTCTATGGCCCTCATTTCATGCTTGCAAGCATTCTAGAAAGCAGAGCATTGGGCATCCCACTGGCTGTTTTGCTCTAGATTCCTCACCATGCGGAAAATCCTTGGGATGCGACCATCTTCAATCCTGCCCACGCCAGTGAAGCTGCCCCTGTTTGATGAGTGCTAACCTGGGCCACCCCTCTGGACACCCTCAGACCGCAGCTGTTTCATGGCGTGATCAAGCTCAATCAGTGGCCCACCAGGTGTTGGCACTCCTCAGAAGCGCTGCTCCACTGGAGAGGAAGCAGGGGATCAGCAGAGCTCAGTCCAAGCAAAGGCACCTGCACCATGGCCTTTGATCTGCCCCTCTCAGGAGAGAGACCTCACCAGTGACCCCCACCCCTCTGGATCACCAGCTGCCTCCTTCAGGTGAGACCAGCAGCGCTGACTGCCTCTGCCACCACCTCCCAAGGCACTGTTCAGGAGGGTGGGCTTGAGCCTGTGGCCCACTCTGGGGATAAGGATGTCCCTCTTCTCCTCATTGTTACCGAGCAGTGGATCCACTTCACAGTCCCGAAATCCCGCCGCTGGACTGGAAATTGTTTTTAATTCTCGCCGGCAGTGTGCTGATCTATTTGCATGTTCTGAATCATGGGATGAAGAGCGCCCCCCAATAGAAATGCAAATTGCATGTTATTCAGTCCTGGCTGCAACACTTCTGGTAGGATTCTCCATCCAGTGATGCCGGAATCGCGATCGGGCGTCAGCCAAAAATCAAGGTCAGTGTCAGGCGCCCAACGGAGCACCATGCCCCGGTGCTTCGATGCGGCATGAATGCATTCCATGCCCTGCAGTTGTGCTGCTGGCCGGGGTAGGGTGTCTGCCAGGGCTGGAGGGAGTAGTGGGGGGCGACCAGGAGAGGGCCATGGGTCCGGGGTGTCCCCAGGACTAGGATGTCTGGACACAGGCCACCATTGCTGCGGCCTGCAAGGCAGCCATCTGGCTGCACTGCTTTGACCCGTAAATGTGCAGAGCGCCACCGGCCGTATGGGTGCACCCCCCAAACTACCCACCTAGGAACCCTCAGACACCAGCCAGCCGATCAACAGGATGGGTATGCTCCAGCACAGCCAGTGACTCACCAGGTGCTGGCACACCCCAGTACAACCATCCGAGGCGCTGCAAAGCACACACCATATACTGGGTGCATGCACCGTGGCCTTTGGCACCAACCCTGGCATACTGCTCCTCTCAGGGCAGATGCCTGACCAGTGGCACTTTCAGCTAGCCCACCCTGAGTTTCCCTCTAGGAGGTTGGGGATGGGTTACAGGTGTGTGGGACGGAGCTGGTGCCATGGAGCTGGTGACTCACCCGAACCGCCATGAGGAGATCATGCAGCTTCTTACGGCACTGCTGTCCGGTCCTCGCGGTGGGGCCCCCGGCGCTCACAGCTTCTGCCACCTCGGCCCAGATCCAGTTAACATCGGCGGGTGACAGCCTCCTTTCCACTGAAGTGGAGGATCTCACTGACAGGTGTTTTACCATATGTTTCAATGAAATCAGCTCTCATTCTTCTAAACTCCAATGGACAGAGGCCCAACTGCTCCGATAACCCCCTTATTCCAGGAATCAGTTGAGTGAGCCTCCTCTGAATTGCGATTACATCCTTTTTCAAGTAAGGGGATCAAAACTGCAGACGGTACTCCAGGTGTGGTCTCTCCAGTGCCCTATAAAATTGTAATAAAATTTTCCTACAATTGCCTTCCTAATCATTTGTTGTTCCTGCATAGCAACATTTTATGATTCATACACCAGGATACCCAGATCCCTCTGCACTGCCAAGTTTTGCAACCTTTCTCCATTTATATAATATACGGCTTTTCTATTCTTCCTACCAAAGTGGATGAGTTCACATTTTCCCACATTATGGCCGCGATTCTCCGACCACCCACCGGGTTGGAGAATCGCCGGGGGCCGGCGTGAATCCCGACCCCGCTGTGTCCCGAATGCTCCGCCACCGGAGGTTCGGCGGGGGCGGGAATCGCGCCGGTTGGCGGAAATCAGGCAGGTCGGCAGGCCCACCCCCGGCGATTCTCCGGTCCGCGATGGGCCGAAGTCCCGCCGCTGTCAACCCACGCCAGCCGGCGTGGATTGAACCACCTTTCGAACGGCGGGACAAGGCGGCGCGGGCGGGCTCCGGGGTCCTGGGGGGGCACGGGGCGATCTGGCCCCGGGGGGTGCCCCCACAGTGGCCTGGCCCGCGATCGGGGCGCACCGATCCATGGGCGGGCCTGTGCCGTGGGGGCACTCTTTTCCTTTAGCCTTCGCCATGGTCTTCACTATGGCAGAGGCGGAAGAGACTCTCCCCACTGCGCATGCGCGGGGATGCTGTGAGCGGCCGCTGACGCTCCCGCGCATGCGTCGCCCGGCAAAGTAATTTCCGCGCCAGCTGGAGGGGTGGAAATCAGTCCGGCTCGGGCCTGCCCCTCAAGATGAGGGCTCGGCCCCTCAAGATGCGGAGAATTCCGCACCTTTGGGGCGGCGCGATGCCAACTGATTCGTGCCGTTTTTGGCACCGGTCGGCGGACATCGCGCCGATTGCGGAGTATCCTGCCCCTGATTCCATCCACCATTTTCTGCCCACTTACTTAAGCTATCCAAGTCGCTTTGTAAACTCTTTATGTCCTCACAATTTACTTTCCTACCTATCTTTGTGTCCTCAGCAAGTTTCCCAACCATACCTTTGGTTCTTTCATCCAGGTCACATATAGATTGTAAGCATTTGATGACCCAGCACTGATCCTTGTGACATTCCAGCTTACAAACCCCAAAATGACTCATTTATCTTTACCCTCTGATTCCTGTTTGCCAACCAATCCTCTATCCATGATAATGTTTTACCAGCTGCCCTATGAACTCTTATTTTGCATAGTAACCATTGGTGGCATTTTATCAGTCAAAGTACATCTACAGGTTCCCCTTTGTCCATGTTACTTATTACTTCCTCAAAGATCTCTAATAAATTGGGCAAACATGATTTCCTTTCATAAAGCCATGCTGATTCTGCCTAATTGCATCAAGATTGTTTAAGTGTCTCACTATAACCTCTTTAACTGTAGATTCTAGCATTTTCTCCTTGACACATGTTAGGCTAACTGGCCTGTAATTTTCTGCTTTCTGTCTCTTTCTTTTCTTGAATAGGGCAGTTACATTCGCTAATTTCGAATCTGGTGGCACCTTTCCAGCATCCAAGGAGTTTTGGAAAATTAAAACTAATGCATCTTCTATCTCCACAGCCACTTCTTTTAATCTTTAATAATCTTTATTGTCACAAGTAGGCTTACATTAACACTGCAATGAAGTTACTGTGAAAAGACCCTGGTTGCCACACTCCGGCGCCTGTTCGGGTATACAGAGGGAGAACTCAGAATGTCCAATCCACCTAACAGTCTTTCGGGACTTGTGGGAGGAAAACGGAGCACTCGGAGGAAACCCACGCAGACACGGGGAGAACGTGCAGATTCCGCACAGACAGTGACCCGAGCCGGGAATCGAACCTGGGACTCTGGAGCTGTGAAGCAACAGTGCTATCCACTGTGCTACCGTGCTGTCCTTTAGGATCCTAGGATAGAGTTCATCAGGTCCTGGTGACTTGTCAGCCTTTAATTCTAATATTTCCTCAATAATCTTTCTCTGGTGATTGTAGTTCCACTTTCCTTTTCACCTTTTAATTTACAAGTATTTCTCGAATGTTATTTATATATTTTCTACAGTGAAGTCAGACACAAAATATCCATTCTGCACTTCCTCCATTTCCTTATTTTCCATCATTAATTCCTCAGTCTCACCTTTTAGAGCAGTGTACTTCAACCTTTTTTTCCGGGGACCCATTTTTACCAACCGGCCAACCTTCGGGAGCCAACCCGGCCGATCTTCGCGACCCACACCGGCCGACCTGCGCGACCCACCATTTTCTCTTACCTTGTTTGCTGCTGACAAAAATGGAGGAAATGGTTTTGGGTCTCTTTGGCCCTTGTACACGCTCCTCCAATGGAACCTGTTGGGTGAAGGTGAAGCCTTCCGGTGTTGGAAAGAATGGAGTCTCCATCTGTCCAAAGTTCTGCATTTTTTTCCTGTAAAATTTTATCAAATAAATCCCCCACGAACTTGTAAAGAAAAAGAAAAATGAAATGAATAAAATAAATTAAAAAAGTAAAAATTAAATGAATAAAATAAATGAATAAAACCCCCCTGAACTTGTAAAACAAAAAGCTGCGACCATTTTTTAAAAAAAAGCGGCCGCACTGCGCATGCGCCCGCTGTGAATGTGCCCCGATGATCGGGCACGCATGCGCAATGCGGCCGTATTTGTTTTACATGATCACGGCCATTTTGAAGGCCGCTTGCAGCCGGCGTTATTAACAGCCGGCTGCTGCGGCTGTTGCGTGCAGATTTGCGCGATCAGGAGCGCAGCGACGGACGGCTCCGCGACCCTCCCGACACCCACCCGTGACCCACCCACAGGTCGCGCCCCCAAGTTTGACAATGCTTGTTTTAGAGGACCCATGCTGTTTAGTTACTCTTTTCCTTCTTAAGCACTTCTAGAAACTCTTGCTTTTTAAATATTTCCAGCTAGTATTCTTTCATACTCTAACCTCTCCCTCCTTATTAATTTTTTAGTAATTCTTTGCTGTTTTTAAAAATCCCATCTAATATTTTGATTTACCACTAATCTTCACAGAATTGTATGCTTTTTCCATTTGCTACTATCTTTAATTTCCCTAGTTAGCTCCAGTGGGTCCTTCATCTACTAGAATGTTCCTTTCTCACTGGAATGCATCTTTGTTGAATGTTATGAAATATCTCCTTAAATGTTTGCCATTGCATTTCGATTGGCCTATCTTAACCTAATTTCCCGGTTCATCTTAGTAAGCTTCATCTTCATCCTCTTGTACCTTTCTTTAAGTTTGAAACTCTAGTCTTAGACTTACTTCTCTTTTCCTCAAACTTGATGCAAAATTCAATCATGTTATGAACACAGGTTAATTTACTGTGAGGTAATTAATTAATCCTGTCTCATTGCACATTATCACGTCTAGAACAGCCTGTCCCCTGGTTGGCTCTAGAATGAACTGCTCAAGGACATTATCCTGAAATTCACCTTTGGGCCACCTTTACCAATTTGATTCATCCGATCTATATGTAAATTAAAATCACCTATAATTATTGCAATGCGTTTTTTAGAAGCCCTAATTATTTCTTCCTGTATACACCATCCTACAGTGTAGTTACTGTTAGGTGGCCGATAAACCACTCCTGCAAGTAACTTGTTCCCTTTCTATTTCTTCTCTCTACCTAAACTGATACTATAGCTTGATCTTCAGAAAGCCAATGGGTCAGGGAAGGTAATGATGGTCAGCAACGAGAACACCAACCTGACTCTCTCTCTTCATCCCTCGCAGGACTCCGATCGATATTGGAGTGGAACCAGTGGAGCTGGCCGTTCTACTAATAACTGTGCAGAAGGAGCACAGACTTCAGCAGCAACATGTGGCGGCAGCACAGAGGGAAGAGCCTGCAGAATGAGACCAGTAGACAGCAGGGTGGGTTCAGGGGCCAGATGCCACACCAGCTGTGCAGGGAGCTCATGTGAGAGTGAGGTTCAACCCTACATTCCTTTGTCCCTTTGCTCTAGAGGGAAATTAAGGGTTCACTAATTCATGCCTGAATCCTATCACTACGAATGAAACACGAGAGGGCCTAATTGTCTGACAGGTGAGGAGGGCCAGTGAGAACAACTGTGTCCCGATGGGGATAGGTGCCTTGCCACTGGGAGGAGGGTTAAGGTTAAGGTGGTGATCAACAATAATATTTAATTCAGTAACATATCCAAATTTTGCAAGTGACAATGTCCCCCAACTACTTGTGCCTGACTTCACCCATGCCCACGCTGTGCCCTTACAATTCCTTAGACTTGTGTACTCTCCCACCACGTCGAGATGTGTTCCCAGGATGCAGATCAGAGATGGAGGTGGCCTGCTGCCTTCCACTCCCTGTTACCTGAGATGCCCTTTGTGGGAGTCCTCTGGAGCAGTGTTTTTCAAACTTTCTTTTTCCGGGACTCACTTTTGCCAACCGGCCGACCTTCATGACACACGCCCCATTCGCTTACCTTTAATGCGAAAGAGGAGCCTGCTTGGTCCTCACGATCTCACTCAGGTTCACAGGAGGAGAGTGCAATGCGCCTAGCAGGGGCAGAGTTCAGCCGGTTCCTTTGTGCTGTCTTCACCTTTATGAGAATGAAAATCCAACCTCACACATGTAGGTCATCATGAACGGCAATAGCTACAAAATGTTTGTTTGGCTCAGCACTGAATATTCCTGTGGGATACTATTCCAGAATGCTGACGGCCTCATGGCATGCTTTTAATGTGCTATTGCAGGTCAGATACAGTAGTGTACTTTTTTCATTTGGAGACAACTGTAAGTTAATAACTGACTCTGGGGGCTCAATCTCACAAGGAATATGTCACCCGGTATCACTTCTTTTTCAAAATCTGAAAATTCTCTTCTCATTTGCCAGTAATTTCCTGCATATAACAGACATTGGCCTTGCATCCTTATTTGCATTGGCACAATTGGCAAAACCATATCTCATTAAATCATCTTTATACTGCTTTATTCCCAAGTTAAGTTTCTTCTTTAGGCTGTTAACTAGAGGAGCTCTGTCCAGAGCTAACACTAGCACTGTTCTGTCCTGCCCGGGACTGTCCTGAGCAGTTCTTTCCAGCAAATTCAGATGTGAGATCCTGGCCAGTAGGTACTCTGCCTAGTTGTGTCTCTGGCCATCTCTTTCTTGTAAGAAAATGATTCATCTTCACAGTCCTCTTGCCTTACATGCCAATAGCTAGAAAATGGAAGAAGCTCTCCTCGGTGATTTGGCACCAAAAGCACATGCAGGGCACATGACGTCAAGTGTAAATGCAAGGAGCGTGACCTGCTCACTGCTGCTGTTGCTTATGGTTGGAAGACTGCACACCACCTAATTTCTACAAAAGATATGGGGCGGGATTCTCAGTTCCCCGATGCCAATTTCGTAATTGGCGATCGGGCGGAGAATCAGGGGCAGCGCATGTTTTCGCATACTCTGCCACCTCCGAAACGGGGTCATCGAGGAACGCGCCGCAAGCCGTTGGAACGGCCTCAGGACGTCACCTGAAGACCATCCCCCGATGCTCCACCCTTGATGGGACATGTGGTCTCAGCTGTCAGGAACCCGGTGTGGTGGCTGCAGACTGTGCTGCTGGCTGGGGGGCTTCGGCGAGGACTGGGGGGACTAGTGGGGGGTGGCCAGGAGGTGGTGAGGGTGTGCCCAGGAGGATACCATCTGGCAGGTCGGGTCCGCGCATGGCCGGTGCCATGTTGTACGGCGCGACCGCTGTAGGTCGTCACCGTGCGCATGTGCGGCCACGGACCTGGCAATTCTCTGGCCATTTATTTTGTGAAGGCTGTGCATTTTACGTGGCGTGGCTGCTAGCCCCTCACCGGTCAGAGGATCGGTGCTGCGACGGTGCCGCTTTTTTTGACGTAAAACCACCACGGATCGTCCAGACTTTGCCTAAACATTGGAGAATCCAGCCCATAAGATCCTGAGAAGATAGTTACACCATCAGCAGCTTACCCATTATACCAGGTAGCAGAATAGGGTGTGCTGGGAGTTGAGGAGAAGCAGAAGGTAGGAGCACACAGTCCTTGGGGAAGCCCCTCACGCCACGTCGGGTTCCCGACTGCTGAGACCACACATCCCCCGCAAGGTCGGGAACTCTGCCCATCGGGGCTGGAGCATCGGGGAGGGCCTTCCGGTGATGTCCTGAGGCCGTCCCAATGGCGTGCGGCATGGTCCTCGATGACATCATTTTGGAGGGGCGGAGCACGTGAAAACAGGCGCTGCCCCCAATGCCATCGTAGAAAGGGATTCTGTGCTCGATCGCCGATTACGGAATCGGCTTCGGGGAACGGAGAATCCCACCCTATCTCCTTCTTCTAGACGGCAATATATACAGGCCCAACCTGTCCAACCTTTCCCATGATATAAATCCTCATCTCAGGCATCAGTCGAGTGAGCCTTCTCTGATCTGTTTCTAACACATTTATATCCTTTCATGAAAAAGGAGACCAAAACTAAACACAATACGTCAGAAGTGGTCCCTCCAAGGCCCTGTATATCTGTAGAAAAACATCACTACTTTTATATTCCATTCCACTTGCAATAAATGATAATATTCCATTTGTCTTCCTAATCACCTGTTGTAGCTGAATATTAATGTTTTGTGATTCATGTACCAGGGTACTCAGATCCCTCTGTGCCTCAGAGTTCCATAATCTCTCTCTATTTAAATAGTATATTGTTTTTCTATTCTTCCTGCCGAAGTGGAGAACCTCACATTTTCCCACGTCATACTCCAACCGCTAGTTATTTTTCCCACTTACTTAAGCTATCCATATCCCTTTGCGGGCTCCTTCCATCATGCGGGTGGGTTAGCTCAGTTGGCTGGCAGCTGGTTTGTGTTACCAGCAGCGTGGATTCAATTCCCGTATGGGCTGAGGTTATCTATGAAGGCCCCACCTTCTCAACCTCGCCTGAGGTGCGGTGACCCTCAGGTTAAATCATCACCATTCAGCTCTCTCTTAAAAGGGGAGAGCATGGTAGCACGGTGGCGCAGTGGGTTAGCCCTGATGCCTCACGGCGCCGAGGTCCCAGGTTCGATCCCGGCTCTGGGTCACTGTCTGCGTGGATTGTGCACATTCTCCCCGTGTTTGCGTGGCTTTCGCCCCCACAACCCAAAGATATGCAGGGTAGATGGATTGGCCACGTTAAATTGCCCCTTAATTGGAAAAAATGAATTGGGTACTCTAAATTTAAAAAATAAATAAATAAAAGGGGAGAGCAGCCTATGGTCCTCAGGGACTACAGTGACTTTCACATAGAACATAGAGCAGTACAGGCCCTTCGGCCCACGATGTTGTGCCGACCATTTATCCTAATCTAAGATCAACCTAACCTACACCCCTTCAATTTACTGCTGCCCATGTGCCTGTCCAAGAGTCGCTTAAATGTCCCTAATGACTCTGACTCCACCACCTCCGCTGGCAGTGCATTCCATGCATACATCACTATCTGTGTAAAGAACCTACCTTTGACATCTCCCCTATACCTTCCTCCAATCACCTTAAAACTATGTCCCCTCGTGACAGCCATTTCCGCCCTGTGGAAAAGTCTCGGGCTATCCACTCTATCCATGCCTCTCATCACCTTGTACACATACACTTCATAATTTGCTTTTCTACCTACCTTTGGTTCATCAACAAATTTGGAAACCATACATTTGGTCCCTTTATCCATAAATTGTAAACAGTGAAAATAGCACTGACCCCTGTGGAACTCCACTCGTCACATTTTGCTAACTCAAAAATGATCTATTTATGTCTGTTAGCTAACAAATCCTCGGTCTGCACTAATATGCCTACACCATGATCTCTTATTTTCCACTGTAACCTTAGATGTGACACCTTATCAAATACCTTCTGGAAATCTAAGTACAGCACATCCACTGGTTCCTTTTGATCCATGTTTTTAAAAATAAATTTAGAGTACCCAATTCATTTTTTCCAATTAAGGGGCAATTTAGCGTGGCCAATCCACCTACCCTGCACATCTTTGGGTAGTGGGGGTGAAACCCACGCAGACATAGGGAGAATGTGCAAACTCCACACGGACAGTGCCCCAGAGTCAGGATCGAACCTGGGACCTCAGCGCCGTGAGGCAGCAGGGCTAACCCACTGCGCCACCGTGCTGCTTGATTGTTACTTCCTCAAAGAAGACCAATAAATTAGTCAAACAGGATTTCCATTTCCCGAAACCATGTTGATTCTGCTTGACTGCACCAAGGTTTTTCTAAGTACTCTGCAATAACCTCCTTAAAAATGGATTTCGGGGTGGCATGTGGTGCAGTGGTTAGCACTGGGACTGTGGTGCTGAGGACCCGTGTTCGAATCCCGGCCCTGGGTCACTGTCCGTGTGGAGTTTGCACATTCTATCCTCCACAGTGAGGACAAATGCAAAATATCTGTTCAGTTCATTTATCATTTTCTTATTTTCTGTTATTAATTCCCCATTCTCCCGCTCTATAGGACAAACAATCACTTTACTTACTGTTTTTCTTTTCAAAAAGCTGTAGAAATTCTAATTATCTGTTTTTATATTTCTAGCTAGCTTTCTCTCGTACTCCTTTCTCCCTCCTCATTAATCTTTTACTTATTCTTTGCTGTTCTTTACATTCAGACCAATCTTCTGACTTACCATTCACCATTACGGAATTATATGCGACGGGCAGCATCTCCGTCCAGCGATGCTGGAATCAGGAAATGCGATCAACGGAGAATCACGCGTCAGCTGGAAATCGAGGCCGGTGCTGGGCACCCAAAGGAATGCCATGCCCCGGTGCCTTGACAATGGTGTGAATGTGTTCCACGCTGCATGCTGACGTGGGCACGCAAATTGTACAGTAAAGACCTTTGCCATGCCATTAACGGGCCCGACCTGGCATTCTCTGGGCCTCCCATGATGCTCCACCTCCGCCAGGCAGAATTACCGATAGTGAGGTTCACTTGTGGTATCGAAAATCCAGAACCAGGCGTCATGGGGCTGAGGGAGAAGGGTTACGAAAAGTGTCCAACATCGCTATAGTGTGCTGACATTTGTGCTGCTGGCCGGTGGGAGTAGCAGGGGGTGGCCAGGAGGTGGGCCGTGGGGTTAGGGTGCCCGGGCATGGACCACCATTACCGCAGCCTGCAAGGCAGCCATCCAGCACTGCAAGCCACTGAATGCCCACTGTGAACTTAGAGCCATGGGTATTACGGGTGCCTCCTTAGGCCATCCCTCTCAGTACTATCTGGCCCCAGCCGATCCATAAACAGGATTGGCATGCTCCAGCACAACCAGTGCCATCTTCATGGCTGGGATGAGGGTGTGTGGGGAGTGGAGTGCTTATATACAGCTTCTACTTGTCAGGCTCTCCAGTTCCGATCCCGACCCCATCGTATTACAGGCCTGCATGCATTGGAATTCCACTAGTTGCATGTGGTGCTGGTGCTCTGGGACCAGCACGCTTTCGGAGCCGTAGAACACTCGTGATTCAGTCCCAGCGTCAGCACTTAGTATCGCAAATGGAGAATCCAGCCCTCTATCTTTCAATTTGATATTTAACTTCTTTAGTTAGACATGCATGGTGCATCCTTCTCTTAGAGCCTTTCTTTATCACTGGAATGTAACTTTTCGAAGCGTTCTGAAATACCTCCTTTAATGTCTGTCAGTGCATCAATACTGACCTATTCCTTAACCAAATGTTCACTTTAGCCAGCTCTGCCTTCATGCCATCATAATTTCCCTTGTTTAAGTTGAAAACCCTAGTCATAGTTCCATTCTTATCTCCCTCATACTGAATGTGAAATTCGATCATTTTATTATCACTGCTACCAAGAGGTGCCTTCACTATGCGGTCATTAATTAATCCTGTCTGATTGCACATTACCAGTTCTAGTCTGCCCTCTGGTTAGCTGGAGAACGTGCTGCTCCACGAAACTGCTTGAGGGCATGAGCTCCATAGTACAGGGCTCCAATTGCATGGTGCAGGCACTATGGGAATCCACGAGTGTCAGCGCCAGAGGACGGTGGGGCTTCTGCGTTTCACTCCAGCTGCCCCTCTATCCCAATAAGGTGCACAGGGGCCCCCAGGATGCCAAAGGGAAGAGGATTGGCAGGAGGGCAGCCCAGGGCCTTCCCTCAGGGAGACCCTGGGTGTGTCCACCCCATCTGACAACCCTCCATGTGAGCGACTTACCATACAGCTTCTCCCCTTTGTCCTCACAGTGCAGCCCGAGTGTGGGGTTCTACTCACAGTACAGTTGTCCTCCCCCAAAGCCGAGGATCTTCATGCCTCATGTGATAGCGATGCAACCCATTTCTGAGTCCCCCACTCTGCCCTTGCAGCCTGGCTTCTCATGGACCCCCACCCAGGAACCGTTCAGTTGCTCCTGGTGCTGACCTTCAGTATTCACTTCCTCCCATCCACTTTCCAGTTCCCACTAAAGATGGGCACTCCCTCAGTGGTGATTTGGCCACAAGGCCAGTAAGGAAGACACAGCGAACGAAGCCTGCATGCCAGCCTCCAGATCCCCTTAGAGCAAGGGGCTCCCTGAAATGAAGGGAAGGTAAGGCCTGCTAGCGAGCCCTCTCCCTGAGATTGAGAGATTGAACCCCAGCCCCCACCCCAATAACCCCCTCGGAGGTGAGGCCGCCAGGTTCACTCTTTTATAGACCTGTTGTAAATGGCACCGGCGAGACGTCACACCAGCGCCTGGTGAATATTCAGTGAGGGGAAAAGGTCTGGAGAGAGCGCTCACCAATGACTTCCTAATGTATTACAATGAAGTTTCCGGGCTCCTGTGGCATGTTCACGTTACCCCACCAGTGAGGAAAAATGATAGTTACAAATCCCGATCTCACCGGGGAGAATCACGTTTTCCGATTCTCTCCGGATTTTAAACTCCCGCTGCCGTTCTCACTGACGGCTATTGCAGGTTAAAAATCACCCCCTTTGTAATAGAAACATTTAAAAAATGTAACAACTTCAATCAGGCTATCTGACCATTTAAATAATGCTGCTTCAGGGTGCAACTTGTTGCTTCACACTTATTTTTGCACTACTAAACAACACAAGTGCTACCTGGATATGCATTGTTTGAATTTGGTGGTGTCAGCTGCTGGCTGTGTGATCAGGATAATGCCAAATCAATTCTGCATGTATCCATACCCTTGGAGAATGGTGCACAGTTTGCAGAGGTAGCAGCCAGCTGTTACACAGCCTTTCCCTGGGAAACTCAGGCCTTTAGCCGTGCTACGCAAATACATTTCATGCCCATTGAATTCAGTTTCACAAATTGCCATGATGGGATTTAAGCGCAAGACTTTCCTGGTCCAGTACCAAAATCACAACAGTGCTATATCCCTGCAGCAACAAATAATAATAATCGTTATTGTCACAAGTAGGCTTACATTAACACTGCAATGAAGTTACTGTGAAAATCCCCGAGTTGCCACACTCCGGCGCCTGTTCGGGTACACAGAGGGAGAATTCAGAATGTCCAATTCACCTAACAAGCACATCTTTCGGGACTTGTGGGAGGAAACCGGAGCACCTGGAAGAAACCCACGCAGACACAGGAAGAATGTGCAGACTCCACACAGACAGTGACCCAAGCCTGGAATCGAACCTGGCACCCTGGGGCTGTGAAGCAACAGTGCTATCCACTGTGCTACCATGCCACCCTGACATTTAGGTGGAGATGCTGGCGTTGGACTGGGGTGAGCACAGTAAGAAGTCTTACAACACCAGATTAAAGTCCAACAGGTTTGTTTCGATGTCACTAGCTTTCGGAGCGCTGCTCCTTCCTCAGGTGAATGAAGAGGTATGTTCCAGAAACATATATATAGACAGATTCAAAGATGCCAGACAATGCTTGGAACGCGAGCATTAGCAGGTGATTAAATCTTTACAGATCCAGAGATGGGGTAACCCCAGGTTAAAGAGGTGTGAATTGTCTCAAGCCAGGACAGTTGGTAGGGGGATGAATGTAATGCGACATGAATCCCAGGTCCCTGTTGAGGCCGCACTCATGTGTGCGGAACTTGGCTATAAGCTTCTGCTCGGCGATTCTGCGTTGTCGCGCGTCCTGAAGGCCGCCTTGGAGAACGCTAACCCGTAGATCAGAGGCTGAATGCCCTTGACTGCTGAAGTGTTCCCCGACTGGAAGGGAACATTCCTGCCTGGTGATTGTCGCGCGATGTCCATTCATTCATTGTCGCAGCGTCTGCATGGTCTCGCCAACGTACCACGCTTCGGGACATCCTTTCCTGCAGCGTATGAGGGAGACAACGTTGGCCGAGTCACACGAGTATGTACCGCGTACCTGGTGGGTGGTGTTCTCACGTGTAATGGTGGTATCCATGTCGATGATCTGGCACGTCTTGCAGAGATTGCCATGGCAGGGTTGTGTGGTGTCGTGGTCACTGTTCTGAAGGCTGGGTAGTTTGCTGCAAACAATGGTTTGTTTGAGTTGCACGGTTGTTTGAAGACAAGTAGTGGGGGTGTGGGGATGACCTTGGCAAGATGTTCATCTTCATCGATGACGTGTTGAAGGCTGTGAAGAAGATGTTGTAGTTTCTCCGCTCCGGGAAAGTACTGGACGACGAAGGGTATTCTGGCGGTTGTGTCCCATGTTTGTCTCCTGAGGAGGTCGGTGCGGTTTTTTGCTGTGGCGCGTTGGAACTGTCGATCAATGAGTCGAGCGCCATATCCCATTTGTACAAAGGCATCTTTCAACGTCTGTAGATGTCTGTTACGCTCCTCCTCATATGAGCAGATCCTATGTATACGGAGAGCTTGTCCATAGAAGATGGATTCTTTAATGTGTTTCGGGTGGAAGCTGGAGAAGTGGAGCATCGTGAGGTTATCTGTGGGTTTGCGGTAAAGCAAAGTGCTGAGGTGACCGTCCTTGAAGGAGACGAGTGTGTCCAAGAATGCAGCTGATTTTGGAGAGTAGTCCATGGTGAGTCTGATGGTCGGATGGAACTTATTGATGTCATCGTGTAGTCGTTTCAGTGATTCTTCGCCGTAGGTCCAAAGGAAAAAAATGTCATTGATGTATCTGGTGTATAACATCGGTTGAAGGTCCTGTGCGGTGAGTAGGTCTTGTTCAAACTTGTGCATGAAGATGTTGGCCAACTTGTGCCACTCAGGCACTTGACAGGCCAGCAGTGCGGCCAATGAGAGGTCAGCAGCTCTTCCCTACTCATCAGTGCCACCAGGGAGGCGGTGGCTGCTATGAGAGTGACATTGACCCGAGGTCTTGGACTGAGGAGGAACCCAGGCACAGGTGAGTGATGGTAGGAAGGGGGTCTCAGGAAGTGTATCACAGTGGATGGGTGTTGGGGGTTGGCAGTAAGGAGGTGGCGGTTGGCTTTCAGTGAAGCCCCCCCCTCCCAAATGCTGGGTTCCTCATCAGATGGTACAGATGCCTTTGAATGAGGCCCCCCCTCAACCCCCACCGTTGCTCCAAGAGCCTGCAAGCAAACATGCTAGGGTTAGCTTGTTGTACTCCAGCATGTTGAGCTCCCAACTGGCTCTGGGTTAACATCAGCAGTGGCAGGATCATGCCATTAAATGGGCATTGATTGGCTTCAGTTGGCGGCGGGATGAGTAGCCCTTCCATGGGCCTTCGCACAACGGATTTAAGCAGGTCCCCACTTGCCACCCTCCCACCTGATTAAATGCCTCCTCGCCACCAAACTCACCAGCGGGGAGGGCATAAGATTCTGCCCAACATATCCCAAGCTGAAAGAGGAGGAAGTAGTCGAGTTATGAAGTGAAGATTAAAAAAGCAAGTTTCCAGGAAACGCTTCGAAATTTGCGAGCCATAACAAGGCAGAGGAATTTGACAAGTAGGCCCCAAAGTGTACAGCTGAAATGGCAAAAGACAATCCAGCTATCTTGCAGTCATTCTTGGGATGTGGGCTTTGCTGGTTCGACCAGCTTTTATTGCCCATCCCTAAATACCCTTGAGAAGGTGATGATGAGCTGCCTTCTTGAATCGCTGCAGTACATGTGGTGTAGGTACATCCACAGTGCTGTTAGGGAGTTAGTTCCAGGATTCTAACCCAGCGACAGTTAGGAAATTACATTTTTCCAAGTCAGGATGGTGAGTGACTTGGAGGGGAACCTCCAGGTGGTGGAGTCCCCATGTGTCTGCTGCCCTTGTCCTTCTAGATGGTAGCAGTTGTGGTTTGGAAGATGCTGCCTCAGGAACCTTGGTGAGTTCCTGCAATGCATCTTGTAGATGGTACACACGGCTACCACTGTGTGTTGGTGATGGAGGGAGTTAATGTTTGTGGAAGGTGCAGCAATCAAGCGGGCTGCTTTGTCCTGGATAATGACCAACTTATTCTGTGTTGTTGGAACTGCACTCATCCAGTCAAGTGGAGAATATTCCATCATACTCTTGACTTGTGCCTTATAGCCACAGTATTTATATGTCTCATCCAGTTCAGTATCTGGTCAATGGTAACCCCCAGGATATTGAGAGTGGGGGATTCAGCGATGGCAATGCCATTGAATGTCAAGATGTGATGGTTAGATTTTCTTTTGTTGTAGATGGTCATTGCCTGGCACTTGTACAGTGAAAATGTTACTTGCCACTTGTCAGTCCAAACCTAGATTTGTCCTGAAGGGGGAATTGAGGGAAAATGGATCCAAAAGACCTCAAAGTTGGAAGAGCTGAGGGCATGTGTGTGAATGTGAGGCATGAAGGTATTCACAGAGATATAGATGAATGACGTCACCAGTGTTATTTGTAGATGCGGACAAAGATTTTGATAATGATGCATGAGGAATAAGGAACCAGTGAAGGTTGATGAACCCAGGGGTAATGGAAGGGGGACATACCCTGGAATAGGATGTGGGCAGTGAAGATTTGGATTAGTTGGCTTTTAAATAGTGTAGAGTTGAGAGAAATAGGAGATCATTGGAATAATCTAGTTTGGCGTGCAGTGGAGTGAAGGTGGGCGGTGTAGAGGGGAAATTGTTTTTTAGAACAAGCTCAATGGAGATGGCATTTCATTTGACCCTGAGGCGAGCTTCTGGCTACAGATCTGCATAGAGCCTGTTTCACCTCAGTAACATTTCAAAACCCTACCTCTGCCTCAGGGGATGTGTTGCTGAAATCCCCATTTATGCCTTTGTTACCTCAAGACTTGACTGTTCCAATGAACGCTCAGCTGGTCTCCCACATTCTATTCTCCATAAACTTGAAACCATCCAGAACTTTACTGATTGTGTCCTTAGTCACTCCAAATTCCCTTCCCCCATCAGCCCTGTGCCCACTCTAGCTCCTGGTCACACATCGCCTTAATTTTAAAATTCTCATCCTTGTCTTCAATTCCCCCCATGTTGTCATCCCATCCTATCTCTGTAATCTCCTCGAGCCCTACAATCCTCCGAGATTTTTGCACTCTTCAGTTCTGGCCTTTTGAGCATCCCCAATTTTAATCACTTCAGCATTGGTGACTGTGAATTCAGTTCCTTGGTCCTAAACTCAGGAATTCCCTCACTAAACTTTTCGGCCTTTTCTTCTCTTTCACCCTTTAAGATACCTCTTCAAAAATGCCACTTTGGCCATCTGTCTGACGTGGCTCAGTGTCTAATTTTGTTTTATAATGCTCCTGTGAAGTACCTCAGAATAGTTTATTATCGTAAAGGCACAACGTAAAGTGGTGTTGTTAGCCTTCAGTAGCCATTTTTTATGGATGGTTGAGCACGTAGCTAATTGTCCACAAAACAATGGGGAAATCAGATTAATGCTTATTATCGTGCTAGTGACATTGATTTTAATACGTAAATTGAGCCCTTGCCCATTTTGTGGGCACACTTCAATCCAATATAAAATTCTGGCCGGAAGATCACATGCTGTACTAATTGGGCAGTGGTGTGGGATTAAAAACAGAAAATGCTTGAAACGTTCAGGGGGTCAGGCAGCACCTGTGGAGACAGAAACAGAGTTAATGTTTCAAGTCGGTAATTTGTCATCAGAACCCTCGTGGAGGTGATTTTCAGCTCACTCTCCAGATCGGCAGTTATACATTCCACGCTAGCTATTGATTCTAGCAGTGGAAAACATACATTTATGTCTATGGCGCATATTTTGCTATTGTTTCAGGTGTTTGTCAGGCCTAATACAACAAACAATACTTCCTCCATAAATATAACTCAAAAATCAATTATTATTATGGAGGGTTCTGACTTTGTTTTAAGTTAAAATACAAGATGCCCCCAAGTAAATCCAGATTTTTTGCATTGGATAGCTGGCGTGATCTAGAATATGGGGCTGGATCCTCCGCACCCCGCTGCCGAAATCGCGGCCGGTGCGGGGGCGGAGAATCCAATTTCCTGCAAGGAATCGGGACCAACGCTGGTTCCCCGATTCTGCGGGCCCCGAGAAGCGGCCTACTCGGGGAGTATGCCGCACCACCTGAGACTTACCTGGGGCCATTGGCAGAGGCCTGCTCCGCCATTCTCCGCCCCCGACGGTGCGGATCTAATATGCTCCAGCCGGTCGGGATACTCGTGTATCCGCAGCCGCCCTGGTCGGGGGCATGTGGGGGGTTTATAGGCGGCCGGGGAATGTTTGTGCGGGGGTTGAGGGTCGGGCGCACGACCGATCAGGGGGTTTCTTTTTTGGGTCCAGCTCCGCTATCCGAGTCCGCCATGGAGCACACCGCGGCCGCTGGAGGCCGCCGCCGTGCGCATGCGCGGCCATACGGCCTGGAAGTGCGGTGGCCCGTATCTGCAGCAAAAGCTGCTAGATCGACGCCGGTTCCCTGCTCGCCCCCTGCAGGGCTAAGAATTCATGTCCCTTTCATGCCAGTTTTCTGGTGTGAGACTCCACCATTTTGACGCTGGCGTGGGGACATAGTTCCAATAATGGAGAATCCAGCCCATGGCCTTCATGAATTTAGTCACTTTCTTTGAAGACAAAGCTGTCCATTGTAGAAAGCTGTGTTCTCTTTCTAAAACACTGTGAATTGTGGCCTGGATTAGCCATCAGTTAAATATTTCCTTCCACACTAACCCATGGGATGAAATAACTACAAAAAGATGAAAGATTCCCTACTTCATCTGTCATCAGATTCTTTGTTCTTGCTCTTGAAATTCTTGTTGCTTGTTGAAAAAGTAAACCCATAAGATTTAAAGATTGAACTGATATTTTAAAAAATGTTATTAAATTGATTTGATTTGGGGATTTTGAAACTGTTAACCTATTGAGAACAAGCTGATTTTTTGGGCTGTAGTAGTCAATGCTTCCATCTGGGCCAAGAAATAATTTCACATATTTTTACGGACTTCAATTAACCTCAGTTTTGACTCTATTACCATTTGAATTTCATGGAAACATCTGAATAGTTTATAAAGTACCCAGTTCTGCATTGTTACATTTTGAAGACAATAATTCAATAAATTAACTGTTACATAAGAACTAGGAGCAGGAGTAGGCCATCTGGCCCCTCGAGCCTGCTCCACCATTCAATGAGATCATGGCTGATCTTTTGTGGACTCAGCTCCACTTTCCGGCCCGAACACCATAACCCTTAATCCCTTTATTCTTCAAAAAACTATCTATCTTTATCTTAAAAACATTTAATGAAGGAGCCTCTACTGCTTCACTGGGCAAGGAATTCCATAGATTCACAACCCTTTGGGTGAAGAAGTTCCTCCTAAACTCAGTCCTAAATCTACTTCCCCTTATTTTGAGGCTATGCCCCCTAGTTCTGCTTTCACCCGCCAGTGGAAACAACCTGCCCACATCTATCCTATCTATTCCCTTCATAATCTTATATGTTTCTATAAGATCCCCCCTCATCCTTCTAAATTCCAACGAGTACAGTCCCAGTCTACTCAACTTCTCCTCGTAATCCAACCCCTTCAGCTCTGGGATTAACCGAGTGAATCTCCTCTGCACACCCTCCAGTGCCAGTACGTCCTTTCTCAAGTAAGGAGACCAAAACTGAACACAATACTCCAGGTGTGGCCTCACTAACACCTTATACAATTGCAGCAGAACCTCCCTAGTCTTAAACTCCATCCCTCTAGCAATGAAGGACAACATTCCATTTGCCTTCTTAATCACCTGTTGCACCTGAAAACCAACTTTCTGCGACTCCTGCACTAGCACACCCAGGTCTCTCTGCACAGAAGCATGTTTTAATATTTTATCATTTAAATAATAATCCCTTTTGCTGTTATTCCTACCAAAATGGATAACCTCACATTTGTCAACATTGTATTCCATCTGCCAGACCCTAGCCCATTCACTTAGTTTATCCAAATCCCTCTGCAGACTTCCAGTATCCTCTGCACTTTTTGCTTTACCACTTATCTTAGTGTTGTCTGCAAACGTGGACACATTGCCCTTGGTCCCCAACTCCAAATCATCTATGTAAATTGTGAACAGTTGTGGGCCCAACACTGATCCCTGAGGGACACCACTAGCTACTGATTGCCAACCAGAGAAACACCCATTAATCCCCACTCTTTGCTTTCTATTAATTAACCAATCCTCTATCCATGCTACTACTTTCCCCTTAATGCCGTGCATCTTTATCTTATGCAACAACCTTTTGTGTGGCACCTTGTCAAAGGCTTTCTGGAAATCCAGATATACCACATCCATTGGCTCCCCGTTATCTACCGCACTGTTAATGTCCTCAAACAATTCCACTAAATTAGTTAGGCACGACCTGCCCTTTATGAACCCATGCTGAGTCTGTCCAATGGGACAATTTCCATCCAGATGCCTCGCTATTTCTTCCTTGATGATAGATTCCAGCATCTTCCCTACTACCGAAGTTAAGCTCACTGGCCTATAATTACCCGCTTTCTGCCTACCTCCTTTTTTAAACAGTGGTGTCATGTTTGCTCATTTCCAATCCGCCGGGACCACCCCAGAGTCTAGTGAATTTTGGTAAATTATCACTAGTGCATTTGCAATTTCCCTAGCCATCTCTTTTAGCACTCTGGGATGCATTCCATCAGGTCCAGGAGACTTGTCGACCTTTAGCCCCATTAGCTTGCCCATCACTACCTCCTTGGTGATATCCATCCTCTCAAGGTCCTCACCTGTCATAGCCTCATTTCCATCAGTCACTGGCATGTTATTCGTGTCTTCCACTGTGAAGACCGACCCAAAAAACCTGTTCAGTTCCTCAGCCATTTCCTCATCTCCCATTATTAAATCTCCCTTCTCATCCTCTAAAGGACCAATATTTACCTTAGCCACTCTTTTTTGTTTTATGTATTTGTAGAAACTTTTACTATCTGTTTTTATATTCTGAGCAAGTTTACTCTCATAATCTATCTTACTCTTCTTTATAGCTTTTTTAGTAGCTTTCTGTTGCCCCCTAGAGATTTCCCAGTCCTCTAGTCTCCCACTGATCTTTGCTACTTTGTATGTTTTTTCCTTCAATTTGATACTCTCCCTTATTTCCTTAGATATCCACGGACGATTTTCCCTCTTTTTACCGTCCTTCCTTTTTGTTGGTATAAACCTTTGCTGGGCACTGTGAAAAATCACTTGGAAGGTTCTCCACTGTTCCTCAACTGTTTCACCATGAAGTCTTTGCTCCCAGTCTACCTTAGCTAGTTCTTCTCTCATCCCATTGTAATCTCCTTTGTTTAAGCACAAAACACTAGTGCTTGATTTTACCTTCTCACCCTCCATCTGTATTTTAAATTCCACCATATTGTGATCGCTCCTTCCGAGAGGATCCCTAACTATGAGATCCTGAATCAATCCTGTCTCATTACACAGGACCAGATCTAGGACCGCTTGTTCCCTCGTAGGTTCCATTACATACTGTTCGAGGAAACTATCGCGGATACATTCTATAAACTCCTCCTCAAGGCTGCCTTGACCGACCTGGTTAAACCAATCAACATGTAGATTAAAATCCCCCATGATAACTGCTGTACCATTTCTACATGCATCTGTTATTTCTTTGTTTATTGCCTGCCCCACCATAATGTTACTATTTGGTGGCCTATAGATTACTCCTATCAGTGACTTTTTCGCCTTACTATTCCTGATTTCCACCCAAATGGATTCAACCTTATCCTCCATAGCACCGATGTCATCCCTTACTGTTGCCCGGATGTCATCCTTAAATAACAGAGCTACACCACCTCCCTTACCATCCACTCTGTCCTTCCGAAAAGTTTGATACCCTCGGATATTTAACTCCCAGTCGTGACCATCCTTTAACCATGTTTCAGTAATGGCCACTAAATCATAGTCATTCACGATGATTTGCGCCATCAACTCATTTGCCTTATTCCGAATACTGCGAGCATTCAGGTAAAGTACACTTATGTTGGCTTTTTTACCTCTGTTCTTAATCTTAACACCTCGATCAGTAACCTCTCCCAAGTTATATTTCCTCTTAACCTTTCTCCTAATTTTCCTTGTCGTCGAACCCATATCTTCCTGTAACAACCTGCCGCGTCGCTTACCATTAATGTTTTCACTTCCCGTTTTATTTCTTTTAGTATTCCTGGTCCTATTCACTGAGCTCCCCTCAGTCACTATACATTGTACTGTCGCCCTTTTTGATTTTTGACTATGGCTTCTCTGCCTTACACTTTCCCCCTTACTGCCTTTTATTTCTGTCCCTGTTTTACTACCTTCCAACTTCCTGCATCGGTTCCCATCCCCCTGCCACATTAGTTTAAACTCTCCCCAACAGCTCTAGCAAACCCCCCCCCTAGGACATCGGTTCCAGTCCTGCCCAGGTGCAGACCGTCCGGTTTGTACTGGTCCCACCTCCCCCAGAACCGGTTCCAATGTCCCAGGAATTTGAATCCCTCCCTCTTGCACCATCTCTCGAGCCACGCATTCATCCTCTCTATCCTGACATTCCTACTCTGACTAGCTCGTGGCACTGGTAGCAATCCTGAGATTACTACCTTTGAGGTCCTACTTTTTAGTTTAACTCCTAGCTCCCTAAATTCAGCTTGTAGGACCTCATCCCGTTTTTTACCTATATCGTTGGTGCCTATGTGCACCACGACAGCTGGCTGTTCACCCTCCCCCCCAGAATGTCCTGCAGCCGCTCCGAGACATCCTTGACCCTTGCACCAGGGAGGCAACATACCATCCTGGAGTCTCGATTGCGTCCGCAGAACCGCCTGTCTATTCCCCTTACAATTGAGTCCCCTATCACTATAGTCCTGCCATTCTTCTTCCTGCCCAGCTGCGCAGCAGAGCCAGCCACGGTGCCATGAACCTGGCTGCTGCTGCCTTCCCCTGGTTACAACTCCCTCAGGGGCCAAGCCCTATATTGTATACGGTTCCCCTCCTACACCTTGGAGTACAAATTCCCCAGGTGATTTGGGTGGCTGAAAGACGTGCTGTTAGGTGAATTGGCCATTCTGAATTCTCCCTCTGTGTACCCGAACAGGCGCCAGAATGTGGCGACAAGGGGATTTTCGCAGTAACTTCATTGCAGTGTAATGAAAGATTATTATTAAGTTACTTATTAAAAGTCAGTAGAATAGATTTCAGTTAAGGTCTCCTGGGCGCAATACTCCGGTCGCCGACACCAAAATTGCGTTCGGCGATCGGCCGGAGAATCAAAGTTTGTGCCAAAATCGGGGGCGGCGGTGCTTTCGCAATGCACCACCCCTACAAAACGGCATACTCTAGGAGTACTCCGCAGGCTATATCGACTGCCTCAGGACGTTGCCTGAGGCCCTCCCCCCGATGCTCCGCCTCCGAGTTCCTGACGACATGGGTCTCTCATGGTATTGCTTGTTGGGAACTCGGCGTGGCAGTTGGGGACTCAGTCTAGCGCCGCCGCATTCGGGGGAGAGACGACACGATCTGCGGGCAGGGGGGACTTTGGCAGGCGCTCGGGGAACTGTTGGGGGGTGGTTCGAGGGTGGCGAGGATGGCGAGCCTGGCCAAAGGGGGGCACTATTTGGCAGGCCAGGTCCCCGCACGGCTGGCGCCCTGTTACACGGCGCGGCTGCTGTAGGTCACCGCCGTGCGCATGTGCGGCTACGGACCCTGCAATTCTCCGGCCGTATCGGCAGTTAGAGCCGGGTGCTCTACGCTGCCTGCATGCTAGCCCCAAAGGAAGATCGGTGGCCGTTTTGCGCCGAATTTTCGGTCGTAAAATGGCACTGTTCCCACGTCGGCGTCAGGACACAGCCTGAAAATCGGACAATCCAGCCCCCCCGTGTCCCATTCCTCCTGGAAACAGTGCTGCCAATCTCTCGGTGTGCAAAGCACTGACCTTAAAAATATATTGGGCAACCTTATTGAGCAAATGGGAATCCTTAAGTTGATTGCTGGTTTGAAATTGGTCAGCCAATGAGCGAGATTAGGCTGTTTATACTCTCTCCAGTTGTTCTGGTCTCTAATGGCAGACAAATCCAGTCATATAAAAGTGTGTGGGGCAGTTAACGTGCCTTTTAATTGGCCAGTTGTTTCCATATTGCAACAGTTGTTGTGTTGGTCCTGACTTCATTTTTAATTCCGAGGCCCAGGACTTGCCTCTCTCTGCCAGAGACTAATTGGCTTTCTTTCTTGTTCCATTTTGAACGTGCCCTGGGGGCTCTCGGGTGATGACTGCAGGTGGCGCTCTTCCTGTTTCTCTTCCCACACACAAGACATATGCACAACCACAGCATTTACAACACAACAAATCCTCTAGCTCCCCATTGCTGACCCAGTGACAACAGACAGCTTGAGGGATCCAAACTCTCAGGAAAGGCTGGGAATTAAAGCTACTACCAGAGACAAATTAAATAAATTGGTGACTCATTTTTTATGGAGGTAGTAATCCCATATGAATGCACCAGTTGCTGTATGATAGCTAAAGCAGTGCTCTTATTGCAATAAAGCAGTTCACACTGCTGACCCAGTGGTCAGAGTGTTCTGTTTCAAAGATCACTGTTTCCAGGAAGACAGTTTCATTAGTAATGGTCAACAGTTCAGCGAGATATTGTAAACACACTCAGTCATTTTCAGGAAGTTGTGAGGAAATGGCAACAGGAATTTTACTTGAGTTACAACATGTAAAAAATCTACAACAATGGTATAATTCGCCCCAAGAAGAAGAGGTGATGGTAGTTCAGTGAAGTGAAGCTGTGTTACAGTGCAAATGCCTCTAATTCTCTTGAAGCATGCCACATGTGACCAAAACCCCTTTTGAGAGTGGCACATGCTAGCTCACTGCACAGTCAGTTTACACTAAGGTGACATGTAACAAAGTCAAGTTAAGGTTAACATGCTTAATCCTTCCCCCTCCCTCATTCTCATTGGCTTAAACATTTTTATTGCCAAATAAAAGGAACGCAAAAGCAATTGGCTGCCAATAAACCCATAACCTGACAAGCAAAGAAGCAATAGGCAATTTAAAGATTAAATGCGAACGTATTAAATATATAATCAGGCTGTTACATAACAGTTAGCTTAAAACTGTTAAGTGTTGCTTTTACAAGTGGCAAAAACATTACAATTCACAGAAACACATTTTGATGTATTTGTTTAAAACTACAATTCTGTTGCTTCTTTGAGCGGAGTGGAACAAACATGGCCATGGTTCCTGCAGGGGCAGTAATTAACTAATGGAAAACAAGTGGAGTATTGTCAGGGGACCCTACAAGAACAGTTAGCTCTTGTATTGGCTAAAGGGGGAGGGGAAGCCAGCAGAACTGCTACATGCCTTAAATGCCCCAAAATCCGAAGTTAGCAAAGAAAATCAACTCAAAATGAATCTTTTGTGGTTTCCTATTTATTTATATAACATTTGTCAAGATAAAACATTCACAAATATATAGACTTCGCTCAGTCTAGACTGTAGTATATTTGCATCTCTTACTTTGCTAATTACAGAATAAGCAGGAAACTTTGGTAAAGAACAAAGTAGCTGCACAATTTATAAGAAGGCTTTGTTGCACTTACTATCAGTTGTTTTAGAAACATTCACAGTTTTTTCTACTTATTTATTCTCTTTCTCCAACATAATTTTTTTGGATTTAGACCGCCCTTCTTATTCACTGTGTTGTCCTGCATATTTTAACTTACATTTCAACAATTAAAAAATCTGCAAGCAATTTACTATGTGATACAACATCTGTTCTTAAGTATGTGTGATGTAGCAATACTCTTGTTCTATAGCACCCCAGACAATTGGAGGTGGAGTTCAGGCCTACTTGCCAATGGCTGTGGTAGTGAAAATCCACTGAAAGAGCTAACAGGGGTTGGAGATTTACTTACTTATAGGCTTACAGAAACTTATGCTTGGCATCACCTAAACATTATTTTTTGATTCATCTCATCTTCTGCCTTTTGTGTCGGCAATCAATAAACAGGCTGACAGCACAAAAGAGGATAAACCATCTTGGCCCTTGTAGACTGCATACCAGGGTACAGAAGGGAGCGATATTGAAATCGATCACATCCTTTAAGAAATGCATTGGAATTTGGAAAAGCGCCGAAGGATTGGCCAAGATCTAAAGTAACAATAACTATGGGAACTGTAGTAGTGAAAAGGTATTCAAAGGATCGGGTAATAAGGAACCTGAGAAATATAAATAAACAAGAATTAAATTAGCATGGCTTTATAGGAAAGTCTGATAAATGAACTTGACTTTTTAGATTAAATGATGGATTCAATGGTTAAAGGGAATTCAATGGATATTATAGCCCAATACTTCTGGTGGAGAACTGCACCATTGAGCCCCAATCCCATCCCAAATCCCAGGACATTGACCTCGACAATGGATTCAGACGTGACAAAGTCACACAGAGCTCAGCTGGCCCTGCAAAGTTCTCCTCAATAGATTTATCAGATAATATGAGAAAATATTAAAAAAACTATTAACTATATGCCAATTTCTGAAATACATCTAAAATGTTCTACCAAGAATTGGTGGACAAGAGACTTGAGCACTGCAACTTCATGAAACAAAGGGTGCGTGAAAAAAATGCTACTGGCCTGCCTGTCTGATTGAGGGTAGCGGCGAGGGAGACCTCTGACGCGTCGCTCTCCACCTGGAAAGGGACGGACTCGTCCACCGCACGCATTGCGGCTTTGGCGATGTCCGCCTTGATGCAGCTGAAGGCCAGGCGGGCCTCGGCCGCCAATGGGAAGGTGGTGGCCTTGATTAGTGGGCAGGCTTTGTCCGCATAGTTGGGGACCCACTAGGCGTAATAGGAAAAGAACCTGAGGCACCTTTTCAGGGCCTTGGTGCAGCGCGGAAGTGGGAGTTGCAGGAGGGGGCGCAGACGGTCAGGGTCGGGTCCTGGAACCCTGTTTTCCACGACGTAGCCGAGGATGGCTAGCCTGGTTGTGCGGAAACACATTTCTCCTTGTTGTAAGTGAGGTTAAGGGTTTGGGCGGTCTGGAGAAATCTCTTGAGGTTGGCATCGTGGTCCTGCTGATCATGGCCGCAGATAGTGACATTGTCCAAGTACGGAAACGTGGCCCGCAGCCCGTACTGGTCCACCATTCGGTCCATGGTTCTTTGAAAGACCGAGACCCCGTTTGTGACGCCGAAGGGGACCCAGAGGAAGTGGAAGAGGCGGTTGTCTGCCTCAAAGGCCGAGTAGTTGCGGTCCCCCGGGCAGATTGGGACCTGGTGGTACGCAGACTTCAGATCCACTGTGGAGAACACCCGGTAGTGCGCGATCTGTTTAACCATGTCTGCGATCCGGGGAAGGGGGTACGCATCAAGGTGCGTGTACCGGTTTATGGTTTGGCTATAATCTACAACCATCCGGTTCTTTTCCCCGGTCCTGACGACCACCACCTGAGCTCTCCAGGGGCTATTGCTGGCCTCAATGATCCCCTCCCGCAAGAGTCGTTGGACCTCAAACCTGATAAAAGTCCTGTCCTGAATGCTATACATCAGTATTCACCAAAGAGAAGAAATTGGTAGATGTTGAGTCTGGAGAAGGGGGTGTAGATAGCCTGGGTCACATTGAGATCCAAAAAGACGAGGTGTTGGGTGTCTTAAAAAATATTAAGGTAGATAAGTCCCCAGTGCCCAGAATACTGAAGGAGGCTGGAGAGGAAATTGCTGAGGCCTTGACAGAAATCTTTGGATCCTCACTGTCTTCAGGGGATGTCCCGGAGGACTGGAGAATAGCCAATGTTGTTCCTCTGTTTAAGAAGGGTAGCAAGGATAATCCAGGGAACTACAGGCCGGTGAGCCTTACTTCAGTGGTAGGGAAATTACTGGACAGAATTCTTCGAGACAGGATCTACTCCCATTTGGAAGCAAATGGACGTATTAGTGAGAGGCAGCATGGTTTTGTGAAGGGGAGGTCGTGTCTCACTAACTTGATAGAGTTTTTCGAGGAGGTCACTAAGATGATTGATGCAGGTAGGGCAGTGGATGTTGTCTATATGGACTTCAGTAAGGCCTTTGACAAGGTCCCTCATGGTAGACTAGTACAAAAGGTGAAGTCACACGGGATCAGGGGTGAGCTGGCAAGGTGGATACAGAACTGGCTAGGTCATAGAAGGCAGAGAGTAGCAATGGAAGGATGCTTTTCTAATTGGAGGGCTGTGACCAGTGGTGTTCCACAGGGATCAGTGCTGGGACCTTTGCTGTTTGTAGTATATATAAATGATTTGGAGGAAAATGTAACTAGTCTGATTAGTAAGTTTGCAGACGACACAAAGGTTGGTGGAATTGCGGATAGCGATGAGGACTGTCAGAGGATACAGCAGGATTTAGATTGTTTGGAGACTTGGGCGGAGAGATGGCAGATGGAGTTTAATCCAGACAAATGTGAGGTAATGCATTTTGGAAGGTCTAATGCAGGTAGGGAATATACAGTGAATGGTAGAACCCTCAAGAGTATTAAAAGTCAAAGAGATCTAGGAGTACAGGTCCACAGGTCATTGAAAGGGGCAACACAGGTGGAGAAGGTAGTCAAGAAGGCATACGGCATGCTTGCCTTCATTGGCCGGGGCATTGAGTATAAGAATTGGCAAGTCATGTTGCAGCTGTATAGAACCTTCGTTAGGCCACACTTGGAGTATAGTGTTCAATTCTGGTCGCCACACTACCAGAAGGATGTGGAGGCTTTAGAGAGGGTGCAGAAGAGATTTACCAGAATGTTGCCTGGTATGGAGGGCATTAGCTATGAGGAGCGGTTGAATAAACTCGGTTTGTTCTCACTGGAACGAAGGAGGTTGAGGGGAGACCTGATAGAGGTCTACAAATTTATGAGGGGCATAGACAGAGTGGATAGTCAGAGGCTTTTCCCCAGGGTAGAGGGGTCAATTACTAGGGGGCATAGGTTTAAGGTTAGAGGGGCAAGGTTTAGAGTAGATGTACGAGGCAAGTTTTTTACGCAGAGGGTAGTGGGTGCCTGGAACTCGCTACCGGAGGAGGTGGTGGAAGCAGGGACGATAGTGACATTTAAGGGGCATCTTGACAAATACATGAATAGGATGGGAATAGAGGGATACGGACCCAGGAAGTGTAGAAGATTGTAGTTTAGTCGGGCAGCATGGTCGGCACGGGCTTGGAGGGCCGAAGGGCCTGTTCCTGTGCTGTACATTTCTTTGTTCGTTGTTTGTTCTTTGTTCTGGTGGTGACTGGCTTACAGTCGGCGGTGAGGTTTGCCAAGAGCGGGGTAGGGTCGACCTTTAGGGTCGCGAGGCTACATACGGTGAGTGGGGGTAGGGGCCCGCCAAATTTCATGGTCAGGCTCTTGAAGTTACACTGGAAATCCAGTCCCAACAGGAGAGGAGCGCAGAGGTCAGGGAATACATATAGCTTAAAATCAGCGTACTCGGCGCCCTGTATTGCTAGAGTTGAGGTAGTGCACCCCCGGATCTGCACCGAGTGCGACCCAGAAGCGAGGGAGATGTTTGGTGTGCCGGGAAGATTGGGAGCGAGCAGCGTCTCACCATGTCTGGGTGAATAAAGCTCTCTGCGCTCCTGGTGTCGAACAGGCAAGGTGTTTCATGTCCATTTACCCGGACGGTCATCATGGAGCTCTGGTGGTATTTGGGTCGCGACTGGTCCAGGGTGACCGCGCTGAGTTGCGGGTAGCCGATGTGGTCGGAGGTGCTGGGGTGGTCCCAAGATGGCTGCCCCCGTCGGTCGCACGTGTTGGGCGGCGTTGCAGATGGCGGCCCCCGTCGGTCGCACGTGTCGGGCGGCGAGGAAGGTGGCGTCCAAGATGGTGGCCACCACGAGTCGCAAGTGGCGGGCCGCGTGGGCGAGGATGGCCAAGATGGCGGCCCCCGTGAGTCGCACACGTTGTGCGGGCTTGAAGATGGCTGCCCCCACGGGCAGCACGAGGCCGATGGTGCATCCGGCGGCGGAGCCGGCAGGCAAGCTGCTACACTGCGGGATCTGCGGGCCTGTGAGTCCGAGGGTCGGGCCTGCGATTTTGAGGGTTTGGACCTGGCCAGGCAAACCTTACCAAAATGTCCTTTTTTCCCCGCAGTCGCTGCAGTTCGCGTTCCGGGCCGGGCAGCGCTGCCTGGGGTGCTGATGCTGGCCGCAGAAATAGCAGGGAAGCCCCCCCCCCCGGCCGCAGAAATAGCAGGGAAGCCCCCCCCCCCCCCCCCGGCCGCAGAAATAGCAGGGAAGCCCCCCCCACCCCACCGTGTTGGGCGGGCAGTCGCACGGCACAGGTCTGGGGTACTCTTTGGTCGGGGGTCCACGAGGGGGTCACGTGATCAGACGGGAACGCGTTGAGGCTTTGGAACGCTACTTCTAGGGAGGAGGCTAGCTTTACCGTCTCTTCCAGGTCTAAGGCACCCTTCTCGAGTAGGCGCTGTCTCACGTAGTTGGACCGGACTCCAGTCATTTAGGCGTCCCGGACTGCGAGGTCCATATGTTGAGTGACTGTAACGGCCTGGTGGTTGCAACTTCGCGCAAGGATTTTGAGGTTGCATAGGTACTCCTCCAGCGGCTTCCCGGGACGTTGGAGATGCCGCGCGTTCACCTCGTTCACTGGCCTTACATATAGGCGCTTCAACATTGCGAGCTCATCTGCATAGGTGGAAGCTTCCTCGAGTTGAACAGAGATTCGATGGCTCACCCGGGCGTGGAGGAGGCTCAGCTTCTGATCGTTGGAGACGGAAGGCCAGGAGGAGGCTGCGAGGTAGGCCTCGAAACAGAAGAGCCAATGCAAAAAAATCCCTTTCGCCTCCGTGGCTTGCGGGTCGAGTTCCAGTCGGTCAGGTTTGAGGGCCGATTCCATTGTGGTGTTGCAGTCGATTAAATTGATGTGACCATCAATTCACACGAAACAAGGAGTAGAAGTAAACTGTGGCTTTAAACGACTAGAACAGTGCCTGCCTGTGACTGCTCTGCTACTGGGAGCCGCCTACAGGGCTACTGCTCTTTATACCTCCCCTCAAGGGGAGGAGCCAGGGGCGAAGCCCACAAAGGCACCAGCATGATACATCGCAGGTAATACCTTACAATGGTCCATAGGTGGAGCCCTCATGGGCAACAGCGTGATACAGTTACATACATGGTGAATGGTTAATGCAATACATTCACCATAACTTGCTGTTCATTATGCTTAGGAGAAGCCGCTAGATGTTCCTTCAACTTTTGGTAAAGTTACTAGAGACTGTTTACAGTGTGACACCCTGGACATGGGACCTGTGCAATTACAATAAGCAACAGTGTGTCTCTTTAAGCAATCAGGTTGAAGAATCCTCACTGAGACATATCAAGGGGACTTTTAACTTCCCTAACCTGGAGAAGTGGGGTGGGGCTGGTAGAGCCATGGGGAACAAGGAAATCTGGGAAGCAATCCTGGAGTATGGGAAAGGGGACATGGTCCCAGGGTCCAATCCCAGATTCTGGAGAGAGTTCAGAGGCCAGTGTACGGCGGGGAAAAGATTAGAGGCCTTGGTGAAATGTTTGGCGATATTAGAGATCTTGTGCTTGATATCAGACGTGAGAAGGTGAGGGGCAGATCATAGACCACGAGTAGGAACTTGCAAGTGTTGGGGATTGTGTCTGATCGCAGGATGTTGGCCAAGTGGGAAACTAAATCCAGAAAGAAAATGGAAAGTTGCTTGCACCCTGATTCAGCTGCCCCGTATTGGTTTAGCTGGTATGCCTTCCAAGGCTCATGAAACCCAACGGCCAGAGTAAAATTACAGATTGTGAATACATGTTAGGCACACAGTCTCATTATAATATTTAAAGTCAACCTTCTTCCTTGTCACGCACAGCACCACCTCCCCCACCCCCACCATGTTCCAACTCCATTATATATGGAAGCGGGTTAGTTGGAGGCGGGTTGGGATCAGGATTCCCATTTTTAATGTTTTAACCCCCCCCGACCTGTCCCAAACCCATCCATTCTTTGGGGTTAAAACATCTCATGCAAAATGTAAACCAATTAGAGTATTTAACACAATTACTGAATTAAATAGTAACTGGGCCCTGGACCTGATCCCCTCCAAAATTGGGATTAAGAGGGTGAAATGGAATCCTGCTCTGGGTCACTGTCCGTGTGGAGTTTGCACATTCTCCCCATGTCTGCGTAGGTTTCACCCCCACAACCCAAAGATGTGCAGGTTAGGTGGATTGGCCACACTAAAGTGCCCCTTAATTGGAATGAAAAAAAATAATTGGCTACTCTCAATTTATTAAAACAAAAGAGTGTAAAATGGAAGAAATGGCAAGAAAAAGTAAAATGAAATAGTTTATTTTATTTTTTATTAAGATCTCAAACAATAATTAAACAATAAACAATGGGGAGGCGATGGCATAGTGGTATTGTCACTGGATTAGTAAACCAGAGGCCCAGAGCAAAAGACTATGGATGACCATGAAACCATTGTTGATTAGTGTCCAAAGAAAAAGGTTAGGTTGGATTACGGGGATAGAGGCTTGGGTGGGGTGTTCTTTCCAAGGACCGGCGCAGACCCAATGGGCCGAATGGCCTCCTTCTGCACTGTAAATTCTATGATTGTTGTAAAAACCCACCTGGTTCACGAATATCCTTTAGGGAAGGAAATCTGTTGTCCCGGCCTGGTCCGGCCTTCATTTGACTCCAGAGCCGCAGCAATGTGGTTGACTCAAGGGCAATTAGGGATGGGCAATAAATGCTGGCACAGCATGTCCAATGACACACCATGTCCAATGAATGATGTACATCAGCAACTGTGTGGTGCTCACCAGATTGTGCCCCAGAAGCCTGACTACTAACATTGCCCATCAGAGGTGCGTGTATCTGTGCTGGTGGAGGATGGGGATGACAGCTGTGACACCTCGATCGTGTCTTCCTTGGATCTCCCCTCTGAGGTGGTCTTCTGGGAGGTTGGGGAGGGGGCCACCCAGGATGGGCCTGCACCGTTGGCTGGAGGACCTGTGGGAGAATGGACATGTGGTCAGTGGGAGGGATGGGTCAGCCAGTAACAACTCATGTTTGACAGGTTGTAAAATGGCCTGGTCCCTTTTTTTAAATAAATTTAGAGTATCCAATTATTTTTTGTCCAATTAAGGGCCAATTTAGCATGGCCAACCCACCTGTCCTGCACATCTTTGGGTTGTGGGAGGTGAGACCCACACAGACAAGGGGAGAATGTGCAAACTCCACATGGACAGTGACCTGGGGCCGGGATCGAACTCGGGTCCTCGGCGCCATGAGGCTGCAGTGCTAACCACTGCACACCTTGCTGCCCGGTGAGCCCAGTGGTCCCTAACCACCGCGTGGGCGACCTCCCTGTCCTCAGCCACCCCAGTCACCTCCAGGGCCCGCTGCTTGAAGGAGGAGAGGATTCTTAAGTCTGGCACCCACACACCAGTCTGGGCCCACTCCAGGCAATTATGGGAGAACTTTTCCTGAGGAGACACAGAGAGGGTTTCATTAGTCACATGCATGATCACAGTGGTGGGAGGGGGATGTGAAAGAAGGGTTGGGGGGGGTTGAAGGGGGTTGAAGGGAGAGGGGTTGAAGGGAGGGTTGGGGGTCACATGGAGAGTTGGGGATTGCTGGATGCTCGCATGGGGAACGAAAGCCCTCAGTATGGGGTGGCGCTGGTGCCCACTCACTAATGCTGCCTGGTGTAGGTTGTTGACCTTTCGTCGGCACTGAGGACAGTCATCCTGGTTACATGCCCGGAGCTTACAACCGCCGCCACCTCATCCCAGGCAGCACTGGCTACCCTCTGCGTGACCCTCCAGGACCCACAGGGGAACAGGACATCTCTCCTGGCCTCCACTGCGTCTAGGAGCGTCCCTAGGTTTGCATCCCCGAATCTTGGGCCAGTCTCCTGGGCAACATTGTTACGAGCTCGCTGGGGTTGGCTGAGCAAGTGTTGTTTAAGTGCTGCTCGACCTTGTTAGCGGGGGGCTGGTGAGCACGGTGCAGGCGAATCAGGTGGCGAGCCTTCATTTGCGACGAGAAGCCCATGGGGCCTCGTTAAGTGGACCAATTAATGTTGAATAGCGTTGCCGGCCTCACTGGACCGAGCGCCGGGAAGCTCGTGGCAATTCCCGCTCGCTACCACACTTCAAAATCTTTCCAGAGAATCACGCCGTTACATTTGGTTCCCTCGTCCAGGTCATTTATATATCTACTAAAAGCATTGTGATTGACAGCTCATTGGAACTTCAAAGCGTGGAATCAGATTGTTTACTTTTATAACTCTGCAGGGATCCATTAGGTCAGGGTAGCAGCTGTTACTCTAACCATGAGTCTACCTCTTTGATCTCCAGGAAATAACAGCTGTAGGGGCTGCCCCTTCCCTGCCTATGAAGATAATGAACACAGAAAAGGAGGAACAAAACAAGACCAAATCCTAATTAGGGAGTTTACACACTAGACATTTTGTCTGACAGAGAATCAACATGTAAGGACAGGTATGCTTTTCTTGGAGACTTGATTAAAAAAATGTATTTCACATGAAATTGCCAATGATATAAACACACCCCCAGTGAGATTCTTACAGTCTTGTCTCTGGTTGTCAAAATCTCAGGAACGGGGCAGCACGGTGGCGCAGTGGGTTAGCCCTGCGGCCTCACGGCGCCGAGGTCCCAGGTTCGATCCCGGCTCTGGGTCACTGTCCTTGTGGAGTTTGCACATTCTCCGTGTCTGCATGGGCCTCACCCCCACAACCCAAAGATGTGCAGGTGGATTGGCCACACGAAATTGCCCCTTAATGGGGAAAAAAATAATTGGGTACTCTAAATTTTAAAAAATGAATTGGGTACTCCAAATGTATTTTTATAAATCTCAGGAACTATCAATCTCTAGCGGAGGGACCCTTGCTGTTGAGGAATAACATAGGCTATTGTATTCAAAAAGTGACTGAGATACAGACCCACCCACATTGAATGCAACAAAAACTTGTCTTTAACATAGTAAAATGTCCATGGTGCTTAATTCACAGGAACATTAACAAATATCATATGACACTGAAACACAAAGAGATATTAGGACAGATGGGGTAGATATTAAGAAATATCTTAAAGGAGGAGAATGAGGTAGGGAGTTGGAGAGATAGAGTGGAAAATCTCAGAGCTTTGAGCCTATCATCTAATAGTAGAGTGATTAAAATTGTCAGCGCACAAAAAGTCAGATTTGGAGGAGCACAGTGGTCTCAGAGGGTTGTAGGGTTGGAGCAAGTTACAGAAATAGGGAGAGCTGTGGTCCTGGAGGGTTTGAAAACAATGAGGGGAATGTTAAAAATGAGGTGTTGTTGAAATGGGGGCTAATATAGGCCAGTGAGCCCAGACATGATGAGCGAACATGACTTTGTACAGGTTAAGACACAGCTGGCAGAGATTTGGGTGCATTTAAGTATATGAAATGATATGAAATGAAAATCACTTATTGTCACAAGTAGGCTTCAAATGAAGTTACTGTGAAAAGCCCCTAGTCGCCACATTCCGGCGCCTATTCGGGGAGGCTGGTACAGGAATTGAACCGTGCTGCTGGCCTGCCTTGATCTGCTTTCAAAGCCAGCGATTTAGCCCTGTGCTAAACAGCCCCTCGGAGAGTATAAGATGGGAAGCCAGCCAGGAGAGCATTTTAAATCAAGTTACTTCACTCTTCCTTTAAGGGCAGCACGGTAGCACAAGTGGGTAGCACTGTGGCTTCACAGCACCAGTGTCCCAGGTTCGATTCCCCGCTGGGTCACTGTCTGTGTGGAGTCTGCACGTTCTCCCCGTGTCTGCGTGGGTTTCCTCCGGGTGCTCCGGTTTCCTCCCACAGTCCAAAGACGTGCAGGTTTGGTGGATTGGCCATGATAAATTGCCATTAGTGGTTAGGAGGGGCTGTTGGGTTGTGGGGATGGGGTGGAGGTGGGGGCTTGGGTGGGTCGGTGCAGACTCGATGGGCCGAATGGCCTCCTTCTGCACTGTATGTTCTATGTCTATGTCTTCACAGATGCTGCCATGGGTTTCCAACATTTTCTGTTTATATTTCATGTTTCCAGCATCTGTAGTATTTTACTTTTATTTTAGACATTGGAGTAGTAAGGACTCGAGGTGATAAAGACATGGATGGGGCTTTCAGCAGCAGATAAGTTGACGCAGGATCCAAAATAGGCAATGCTATGGAGGTAGAAGTAAGCGGTATCGGTAATGGAACAAATATGGAGTCAGAAGCTCACCTCATGGTCAAATAGAGTACCCCGGTAGTGATCAGTCTGGTTCAGCCTCGCCCAGAGGACAGGAGTGGGAAGAGATTGTTGGCTCGGAAAAGGCTTGTGGTGTGGGCCGAAGCCCATGGCATTGTTCTTCCCAGTATATAATTGGAGGATGCTCATCTAGTCAGGAATGTCAGGAAAGTCCCATGACAACTCGGAGGCAGTGGGCGGGTCGAGAGAGGTAGTGGTGAGGTAGAATTGCGTGTCATCAAAGTAACATGTAGAACCTGACATGTTATTGGATGATGTCATGAGGGGCAGCAAGGTTTTCTGAGCTTGCACATGAATTTTACAGATTCAGCCACTTTTTGATGGCCAGATTGTTCGACCAAATCAGCTGACCTCAAGATTAGGAGATATTAGCTAACTTGGATTAGGAGGTATTAGCTACCTTATCAAACCACAGCACATGACTCCTTGCAGAATTCAGCACAGAACTGGTGCAACCATGCACTCAAGTTGTCCCAATGCATATTAGAGCAAACATTCACTAGAGGACCCGAACTTGCATGAAGTGGAAATCACCTTCAGATTGCCACTCTGCTCATTTTTAATTGTGTATTGCTAGAAAAAGACATTTAGTCACATCAAGATAATCACAATAAAACCAAAGTCAAGGGAAAGCACAAGTGAACCTTGCCGTTGGGAATTTGTCCCAGTGGAGGTGGAGAATTGCTAAGGCCCCGAAGAACACTGGGTCAGGCTACCTAATGATATGCCAACGGCGTTTACTGTACTTGCGTTCTGGACCGCATTGACGGCGCTTTTGAGGCACCAGAATATTGTGATTTGGCGTGAACCTCCGGCCACGATTTCGGCGGCAAAAACAATTTTCCGCCCTATCGCGTTTTGTAGCCACGTAAAATGGCTGCGTTCCGATTAATCTGGCCAAAACCCAGTTTAAAATGGCTAACCCGAAAGACTTCTGGGAAAAGCAGCTAAGAAGACACAAGCAGGCAGCTGCAGACAGTATTGCATATTCGGCTCTGGGAAGTTAGCCCAGATCGATACTCAGGTCTATCAACAGCCCATCAACCCAGGTATTTGCAGTTGCATTCAGGACTGTTTGCAGCCCATCTATTCAGACATCCACAGTTAAATCAGCTATCCCCGGGAACAATTGCAACATATTAGCAATTGAATACCGGGCCAGACCTGTCGGCGCCTGCAGTGGCCGAAACAAAGACAGGTGAGCGACCACCCCCCGATCGAGGAATCGCCTCACCATTGGACACATCGACTCCAGAGATTGGGGACAGATCCAATCATTTGGGACTCAGGGTCAAGGGCCGCCCCGGGAGGCGGGAAGCCCCTGGCCCTATAAAAGTGGGGGTCCAAGTTCAGATCTCGCTCTCTCTCCTCTTCGCCTGCTCGAGACCTTCGCAAGAACAGCAACCGGCAACTGTAAGTTTGAATCCAGCGATCGCTATCTGGTAGAGACACCTAGCCACCGACCTGTAGCAGCCTTTTGAATCCCGCGGGCCAGATCGGATTGGACAAGCCATTCGTTTCCCTGACCTGGTGGGCTCTTCCTAAGTTAAGTATTGGCCAGTAGTGATAGGTTTATTATATAGATAGTAGTATTAGAGTATTAATATTGCTTGTTGTACATAATAAATGACCGTTGTTTTAATCCTTACTAAGCGGTGTGCTGTGTTATTAATCATAACCTGAACTTGAACCACGTGGCGGTATCATAAAGATACCTGGCGACTCATGAGCAAAGGTGACGTAAAGAGCAAATAGACTAAGGTTAAAAAGAGCAACAGTTTCCACCGTTGGCCAATGGAGAATCCCGCCCAATGTTCTCCCGGAGCTGAACTACACTTGATTGTGCTAACGCTGGGAGTTTACTTTCGGCGTCGCGAAGCAAAGAATCCAGTCCGATATCAGTTGTGGATGAGCAGTAACTGGGATGGATATTGTTCACACTTGCATTATTTTTATTTCCTCCTCAGATTATGACAAACTCCCCTTGTCAAAACATAATGACAGCCTCTTCTGTTGGACTTTCTCTGCTTTTTTGCTATCACATGCACCACCACCTATTTGGTACTTCTCTGCAGCACTTGTTCTTCAGCCCTCAATATGGTTTCTCCCAGATGTGGGACAGGTTTCGGAACCAGGGTGTTTTACTGGATTGGTGATGCATGTTGGAACATGTCCAGCCCTGTGTACCTGTACATCCCAAACGTTGTTTCCCCTCTTCTGCATTTCCATTCCTCAGAGCTCCTAGATACACTCAATGTCCAGTCCCCTGTTGCTCCACTCAGTACTCCAACTATACCCCCACCCCCGCCCACATTGCATCTACTTCAATACTTCCCCATATTTACCCATTCCCTGCTCCATAATCTGCTGCTTCCACACATACACATTACACTTTGATCAATCAGCAGTGACATGGTCACTATTGTTTACTTCACAACCTATCTACAGTGCCACAGTTATGGAATGTGCCACAAGTCTTGTTGAATTATTTTGTTGCAATGCTTACACAGTTTTAATATTGGTCCTGTTCCAGGAAGATTGTTTTTTCCTAAATTACTAATTTATGATGACATAAATTTCTATTCTACCTGCTGTATTTATCGGAAGTTTGCTCTCTAAGCCCATTATTCTTCTCTGCATTCTATGTGCTTATGTACGTATGTCTGTGCTCTGTTTTTTGTTTCTTTATTCTTTCCCAGGGCGTAGACAATGTTGGCAATGCCAGCATTTGTGGTCCGTCCTAATTGCCCTTGAAATGGGTAGCCTTGCTAGGTCATTTTAGAGGCCATTTAAAAGTCAACTTGGTGTTGGTCTGGAGTCACTGTAAACTTGCCTGTTTAGTTGTCAAAATGGCAGATTCATTTGTCATCAAGGCGGCTGCACAGCTTTCAGGCCCATCATTTATCGGCCACTAACTTCGCTTCCAGCAATATTAATATCTTTCTGTCCGAACACTAAAAGCAGAATTATCTCAGGCTGTGGGTTTGGGGCAATGTGGAGTGGGAATGTCCTGGAAATGGATGCCGGGCCAGGATCCTGATGTCATCTGGTTTTCTCCAGAGTGGCATTGAGGAATCTTCTTGGTTCTATTGGGTAAGTGATCAAGAAGTTGTCGAGGTGGGAGCAGCATTGGGTCACTGTCTGTGTGGAGTTTGCAGTCTCCCCATGTCTGTGTGGGTTTCGCCCCCACAACCCTAAGATGCGCAGGGTAGATGGATTGGCCATGTTAAATTGCCCCTTAATTGGAAAAAAAAATAATTGGGTACTCTAAATTTTTTTTTAAAGTTGTCGAGGTTGTTACGGAGCCAAGTATGAACTGTTTTAGCTCTGAGTCCTGGATTCCCAGCCAAATAACGTGTTTCCCAACTTGTCAGAGTGGGCCGAGTGGGAAGAGCTTCTTCCGTTAGAGTTTTCATTGCTTCAAGATGATTGTCAATTTCTTGGAAGGCACTTTACCTGCCTAGCACTTAATTCACCTTCAGCTGCACTGCTTTGCTGCCAATCTTCACACAGAGTAGGAGCAGCTTATGCAGATCCACCTTCTACCTCTGCTGAAGAGCAGAAGCCATACAAGCTCCAGCTTTTCCAGGGGAAACAGTAGAAACAGCATGAACTGCATTCTCCTCAGGCACATATCCCTCCAAAGGGCAGATGGGCTGGGTACTGAGGTCCAGCTGGAAGGAGGCAAGACCCTAGTACAAGATATACAGGCAAAGGGTCTGCTCTCCCAACACATCTCAGCACTAGTGTCTCAGGAGTTTAGGCTTCACAGCAAATCATTGCTGACATATTCTGGAGCAAGATCTCCTTTACAGTGGAGGAGGTGAGCACACATTGCCCATGGTGACAAGTATTCGAGGTGTCCCCCGTCCCCCCTCCCCGCACCCGCCCACCACCTGGGTCTCCACTTCTCACCAAGTTGCTCTCTTCTCCTGCAAGGAGAGAAAGCAGAAAGACAAAAATGTTTGCAACGGCTTGTTTGGAGAGGAGGGAAAAGATTGTGGACGGATTCTTATTAAAAAATTGCGAAGCGCCAGTTCCGGTGAGAAAAATGGTCCGAGTCCCGTCGGTGGCATCAGCAGGATTTTTCATGGAATTTTGCCAAACAAAACTGAGTGGGCATGTATTACACTGCCACTCTGGTGGGGAGGGGCCTCTTATTCCCAGGAACCAACTCCAAACATATTGAGGCGCCATATTTAAATGGTGTCTCGATGAATCCTGCAATCTAATGGCCCCCAGCTCACATCACGGAGGTCTCGGGGGTTCTACCCCCACCCACTAACATTAATCACCAGCAAGCACCCCCTAAATGTCCTCTCTACCTCGCCCACCACACACGTACGCACCCCCGAAGCGGCTCTCACTAGGTTCCACCCCTGGCACTGCCTCCTGGCACACATTGGCAGTGTCAGGTTGGCAATATGGTTGACTCTGAAATGCTCTCATGGATGGGCAATAAATGCAGGCCCAACCAGCGGCGCCCACATCCCATGAAATAATTTTTTTTTAAATTAGCAGTGTTACCCTGACAGTGCCAACATGTGCCAGGGATTGGCTGGGCATGTCCGTTTACCTAACCCCCCCCCGCCCAGCCCCCCCCCCCGCGCCCGCCCAGCACCCCCCCCCCAGCCCCAGCCCCCCCCCCCAGCCCCAGCCCCCCCCCCCCCAGCCCCAGCCCCAGCCCCCCCCCCCCAGCCCCAGCCCCAGCCCCCCCCCCCCAGCCCCAGCCCCAGCCCCCCCCCCCAGCCCCAGCCCCACCCCCCCCCCCAGCCCCAGCCCCCCCCCCCCCAGCCCCCCCCCCCCCCAGCCCCAGCCCCCCCCCCCCCCCCCCCAGCCCCCCCCCCCCAGCCATCGGGGATTACTCTCACATCTGCATCCCGGAGGGATCCCCTCAACTGCTTTATCCCTGGCTTCACCTGTTGTAAATGACGCTGGCGAGATGTCACGCTGGCGTCCAGCGAATATTCCATGAGCGGGGAGCTTCTGAAGGAAGTGCTCACTAACAACATGATAACGACATGGACAAAAAGAGAGTGCCAGGCTCCTGCAGCCCGATTCACTCTACTCCACTGGAGAGAGGAGGGGGTGAACATTCCAAAACCCTATCCCACCGGAGAGAATTGTGTTTTTGATTCTCTCCAGATTTTGGGCGAGTGCAGTTTCTCACAGGCAGGGAGAGTGCGGCTCATAATCGCCCCCATTATTTCTGTTCAACAGGTTTGTTTCGATGTCACTAGCTTTCGGAGCGCTGCTCCTTCCTCAGGTGAATCTGCAGAAGGTTCCTCAGATTCACCTGAGGAAGGAGCAGCGCTCCGAAAGCTAGTGACATCGAAACAAACCTGTTGGACTTTAACCTGGTGTTGTAAGACTTCGTACTGTGCTCACCCCAGTCCAACGCCGGCATCTCCACATCATTATTTCTGTTGTATGACAGTGAATCAGTGAGTGGGTAATGGGATGTGGGCAAGTGTGTGTGTTGGCTGTTGAGATTGGGATGTAAGGCGAGAGAGGAATGAATGCCTCTACACAGTGAATTGAACTGAGGAGTGATGAGCAGGATAATGTCAGGCAAGTCAGATTGTGGGGCTTGGCATCTGAACGTGCTGTGCCATTCACCTGTCGTGCCCTCCTGAGGTCCAGGATCCTGTTGGTGCCCCGTTTCCAGGTTGGAGGAGCCAGGTTTTCTCACCACTTCTATCCATGCTTTCTTGGTTGGGGAGGCTGTTCTTCTCCCACACAGAATCCATCACATTGATTTTAGCTTTGAACCAGTCGGCATTTTTCAGCCTTTGCTTCCCATATGTTGCGCATTTGATATTATAGATGATGTCTCACAGTACATTCCATTGTGATTCTGCACCCTTTGTGAGAATGTCGGAGAGCATCTGTTCATGTTGAGGAACTGTTGTTTTTTATCTGGTTAGGCAGTATGGTTAACTTTGCTGTGAAGATAGTATTTCTGCTTTGAATGAAAAACTTCAAGGGTTGCATTCCACCATGGTGCACTGCAGGGAGTGATCTGCATCACGGTCAGCGCTGTGTTTGTTTAAAATGCTGTTCCGAAAATCATGACTGGTGATGACTAAATGTGGTTCGTGTCATTGCCCTGATCTTGGATGTCTCCAGGACACCTTGTAACATGGTTCGTTTTGAAAGAAAATGTTAGTTACACAAAATTCATGCGAGCAGCGAAACTCAAGTAACCTCTGTCCGTTCTCATTTATCTATCTGAAAAGAAGAAATGTGCAATGTTACAGGGATAAGGCAGGGCAGTGGGACTAGATAGAATAATCTTTCAGACAGCCAGTGCTGCACTGTAAAGATTCTCTGATTCTGTGACCTTTCGCAAGCTCTGAAGTCCGAAGCAGGAGGGCCATGCCTCATCAGCAGCGGCATTCACTCGTGTTTAAATCCCTTAATAGGGATTTTGCGGATAGCAGTGTCAAGCCTGTCACAGAACTGGGGGGGGGGGGGGGATTCTCCATCCAGCGACGTTGGCGTTATGAAACACGATTGGGAGGAGAATGACACAAGGGCGCCCGACGGAATGTCATGCTCCGTGCATCGACAGCAATGTCAATGCGTTCGACTCTGCAGGTACAGTAAACGCTGCTGCATATCATTAACAGCCTGACCCGTTATTCTCCGGGGCTCCCGCGATGCTCCGCCTCCACCAGGGTTCACTTGTGGTTTTAAAAATTGGGAAAGAGTGGGGAACCTCCAGTGCCAGCATGCAGGTGGAATTCGCACATTGGGTAGCTCCTGATCGAGCCTCTGCTTTTTGGAACTTAATGCCCGGTTCCAGGGGCAGTTTTTGAATAAGCTGGTGGAGGAAGACGTAAGTAAGGTGGGGAATGTCGGAGAGCCAGAAAAAAGCCGCTGGGAAGAAGCAGTTGAACGATAGTTCGCCGTCAAATGAATGGGTCAGCCTGGCAGTAGGAAAGATGGCAGAAGCAGGATCGCTTCGTGGGGGCCGCGCTCTTCACAGTGGAAACTATGACGAGGTGATGGCCAGAGAATTTGAGAGGCAGTTCGCCAAGCATATAGAGGTGATGCAAAAGGGGTTGATGGCTGTGATGAAGGAGTGGGCAGAGGGGGCGACAGCCTCAGTGAAGGCGGCAATGTTGAAGACGTCGGCCGAGGTATGGGAGCAAGGAGAGAAGTTGAAAGGGGTGGAGGGGCAACCCAGCAACCAGTTCACCTCGATGGGTGAGGAGGTGCGGAGGCTGGTGGAGGCCAAAAAAGGACTGAGAGCCAAGGTGGAGAATAGGTTGAGGTGGCAGAATTTAAGAATATTGGCAAAGTATTCAGTCGACCTTGGGCTTGCTGAGGGGATGGAGAGTCCAAGGCCGACTGAGTATTTTGCCAATATGTTGGCGGAGTTGTTTGGGGAAGGGAAAGAACCCTCTCGGTGAACTGGATAGGGCTAATCGATCGCTCAGGCCTAAAGCGAAGGCAAATCAGCCTCCAAGGGCGGTTGCGCGAAGCAAAGGCATGAGGTGAACTGGGAAGTAGTTGGTATTCGAATATACCAGGACTTAACTGTGGAGCTGGCGAAAACTTGGGCGACCTTCGGTCGGGTGAAGGCAACACTTCAACGGTGTGAGGTTCGACGTAGTCTACCCGACGAAGCTGAGGGTGACCTATACCTTGAGAGACTTCTGCTTTGAAATGGTGAAGGCAGCGGAGGCTTTTGTGAAGGCTGAAGGACTGGAGTTGAAATGAGAGATGGGACTGGGGTTTGGATTCAGATTGAAGGGACGGGGGGTTGTTTCAGGATGTTTATTGGCTTTGTATTTGGGGGGGAATAGTTGGAGGTTTTGTTTTTCGGTTAGTTGATGAGCAAGGGTACTCTTGCTGTGGGCTGCAGTGACCATGAGAATAGTGGGCTTTGAGGTCATGGTGGTTTTTTAGGGTGTGGTCTTTGAACACTGGTTATGTTTGAATATCTTAGTTGTCAGGGATTAGGTCATGGGGGAAGGGATCGGGAGGAGGGGGGCCTGGGCAGGGGCCTCCACATTAGCAAGCGAAGGTTGGCTAGTGAATGGGAGTGTGGTGGGCAGAGGGGGCTTGGTCATTGGAACTTGGTACAACAGGTTTTCGATGGACCTGGAGATGTGAATGGTGCGGGATGGGGCCAATACTTTTCAAGAGGAAGTGGAGGAGGACTTCTGGGAGGGGGGAGAGGTTCGACGGCAACAAAGAGATGGGGTGGGTCAGGCCCGATGGGCAGGTCCCGGGGTTACAATGATGGCGGGTAGGAGGGGCGTGTGGGGGGGGGGGGGTGAGAGGTCCCGGTCAGAATAGTAACATGGAACATGAGGGGGTTAGGGAGGTTTTTAGACATTTAAAGAGCTCAAAGGCCAATATGTTGATGCTGCCCATCTGAAAGTCAAGGATCAGCACGGTAGCATTGTGGATAGCACAATTGCTTCACAGCTCCAGGGTCCCAGGATCAATTCCGGCTTGGGTCACTGTCTGTGCGGAGTCTGCACATCCTCCCCGTGTGTGCGTGGGTTTCCTCCGGGTGCTCCGGTTTCCTCCCACAGTCCAAAGATGTGCAGGTTAGGTGGATTGGCCATGATAAATTGCCCTTAGTGTCCAAAATTGCCCTTAGTGTTGGGTGGGGTTACTGGGTTATGGGGATAGGGTGGAGGTGTTGACCTTGGGTAGGGTGCTCTTTCCAAGAGCCGGTACAGACTCGATGGGCCAAATGGCCTCCTTCTGCACTGTAAATTCTATGATAATCAGGTGAGGCTCAGGAAGGGCTGGGTGAGTCAAGTTTTCCATTCGAGGTTTGATAGCAGTGCTCGGGGGGGGGGTAGCGGTATTGGTGGGCAAGCGGGTGAGGTTTCAGATGGAGACGGTGGTGATGGATCAGGAGGGCAGGTATGTGATAGTGACGGGGGCATTAGAGGGAGGTTGGTGACGCTAGCGAGCATATATGGCCCCGACTGGGATGATGCGGGGTTTGTGAAGAGGGTGCTGGGGGCCATCCCAGATTTGGATACCCACGAGTTAATAGTGGGAGGGGATTGGAATATGGTGCAAGAGTTGAAGGTGGACAGGTCTCAGCCGCGCTTGCTGGCCCAGTCAGGGTGGGAGAAGGTGCTGGCTGGGCTCATGAGAGAGATGGGAGGAGTGGGGTTGTGGAGGTTCTTGCACCCTCGGGAAAGGGAGAATTCGATTTTCTCCCCGGTACATAAAATGCACTCGAGAATAGACTTTGTTATGATGGGGAAGGCGTTATTGGCCGGGTCAAAATGTTGGAGTATTCAGCGATATTGATTTCGGACCATGCGCCGCATTCGGTGGATGTGGTTCTGGAGAAGGGGATGGCTCAGAGGCAGGGGTGGAGAATAGATGTGGGGTTGTTAGGGGATTAGAGATGGAGGTGGTGGTGGCGCTGGACGTAGAGAAGGCGTTTGATCGGGTAGAGTGGGGTTATTTGATGGCGGTATTGGAAAGATTGGAATCGGGCCGAGGTCCGTGGCGTGGGTATGGCTGCTGTACAAGGAGCTGATGGTGAGCGTTCGCACTAATAATATGAATTTGAGGTACTTTGCTCTGCACCGGGGTACGAGGCAGGGGTGCCCTATGTCCCCCCTGTTGTTTGCACTGGCTATAGAGCATTTGGTCATCGCGCTAAGGAGCTCAGTGCTGTGGAAGGGGATAGTTGGGGGGTTGGGGTGGAGCATAGGGTATCCTTATATGACGATGATCTGTTATTGTACATTTCAGAACCGAGCACGTCGTTAAGGGGTATAATGGGGGCTGCTCCAAAGATTTGGGTCATTCTCGGGGTATAAATTGAACCTAGGCAAGAGCGAATATTTCATGGTCTCCCAGCTGCGCGGGGCTGGGGGGGCTGCCATTTTGTCTGGCAGAAACCCACTTCAGGTACTTGGCAGTGCAGGTGGCTCGGGACTGGGATGGGCTCTGAAGATGTAATTTTACTAGTTTGGTGGGAAAGGTGAAGGCTAATTTGGCAAGGTGGGACAGCCTCCCTCTATCGTTGGCGGGCCGAGTGCAGGCAGTTAAAATGAATGTGTTATCACATATTCAGTGCCTGCCAATCTTTTTACCGAAATCCTCCTTCAAGGGGGTGGACAAATTGATCTCCTTGTTCATTTGTGGGAGGGGGGGAATATGGCCAGGATTTGGAGGGTAGGCTTGCAGAAAGGGTAACAAGTGGGGGGGGGGGGGGGGGGCATAGGCCTCCCAAACTTACTGCACAACTATTGGGCGGTGAATGTGCAGGAGGTGTGGGGCTGGACCAAGGAGGGGGAAACCCAATAGGTTAAGATGGAGGAGGGTTTGTGTAGGGTGTTGGGGTTGCAGGTGCTGGCGTTGGTAGCGATGCCGCTCCCGACGGCAGGGGGAAAGTACTCGGTGAGTCTGGTGGTGGTGGTCACTTTGAAGATCTGGAAACAGTTTAGGCAACCTTTTAAGCTGGCGGTTGGGTCAGGGGGATGCCGATTAGGGGGAATCACAGGTTCAAGCTGGGGAGGATGGATGCGAGGTTTCGGAGATGGGATGAAGACGGGGGGATTAAGGAAATGAAGGAAATGATAAGCAAACTAGAACAAAATGTAAACACTCTTCACCTACTAAATAGCTGTACCACATTGATCTCTTAGACACACATAAGAAATTAATTATTTTTATACCATTACACAAAGATAATTTTTACCATTTAACTTTTGAAATGAGTGTGAGAGATAAGCCATGTAACTATAGGCTAGTCAGTCTAACTTCAGTGGTGGGCAAATTAGTGGGATCAATTGTGAAAGACAGGATAAACTGTCCCTTACAAAGGCACAGATTGATCAGGGATGGTCAGAATGATTTACTAGGGGAAGACCATGTCTCACTAACTTAATAGATTTTGTTGAGGAAGTAACAAGGAGGATTGATGAGGGTAGTACAGTGGATGTTGTCTGCATGAATCACATTAATCACAGGGACCCACGAGGCAGACTGGTCAGAAAAGTGAGATCACATGAGATACAGGGGGAGGTGGCAGATTGGATCCAAAATTGACTCAGTGACAGGAAACAAAGGGTAATGGTCGATGGATGTTTTGTGAATGGAAAGTGGTTTCCAGTGGTGTTCCACAAGGTTCAGTATTGGGGCACTTGCTGTTTGTTATACATGTTAATAATTTAGGGCAGCACGGTGGCGCAGTGGGTAGTACTGCTGCCTTACGGCGGCGGGGGTCCAGGTTTGATCCCGGCTCTGGGTCACTGTCCGTGTGGAGTTTGCACATTTTGACATGTTTGCTGGGTTTCGCCCCCACAACCCAAAGATGTGCAGGGTAGGTGGATTGGCCATGCTAAATTGCCCCTTAATTGGAAAAAATGAATTGGGCACTCTAAATTTTTTTTTAAATGTTAATAATTTACACTTAAATGTGAGAGGCATGATTGGAAAATTTGCAGATGGCGCCAAAATTGTCGGTGTAGTTGATAGTGAAGAGGATAATTGCCGACTCTGAATTAAATCAATGGTTTTCACAATGAGTGGTCTGAGAAGTGGCAAATGGAATTCATGAGGTAATGCATTTGGGGAGGGAAACAAAGCAAGGGAACACTCAATAAATGGGAAGATATTGAGAGGGGTTGAGGAAGTGAGAGACCTTGAGAGTGCATGTCCACAGGTCCTGGAAGGTGGCAGGACAGGTGGACAAGTTGGTATAGAAAGCCAATGGAATGCTCTGCTTTACTGGATGAGGTATAGAATACAAAAACAGGGATGTAATGATAGAACTGTACAAAATGCTGGTTCGGCATGGCCCACTGTTAAGGTTCACGTAATTTATAAAATTATATCCCTGTATATTGAACATTCCTCTGTTCGAATCCAAAGATTTTTTGATTGCCCTTTAAAAATCAGTACTTATTTTTTTCTTTAAATTTAAGAGTACCTAATTCATTTTTTCCAATTAAGGGGCAATTTAGTGTGGCCAATCCACCTACCTGCACATCTTTGGGTTATGGGTGCGAAACCCACGCAAACACGGGGAGAATATGCAAACTCCACACGCACAGTGACCCAGAGCCGGGATCGAACCTGGGACCTCAGCACCATGAGGCAGCAGTGCTAACCACTGCGCCACCGTGCTGCCCCCAAAATCAGTACTTATAATCTGGCCTGTTATTTATTCTCCCTACATCTTTTACTTTGTATACAACTACGTAGAATTTAATAGCTAGTCGACTTATTCAAATCTAGAAATTAGGTGTCTTTGCTGTTTCTTACAGCACACACAGTTAGAGGAAGGGTTTCTGCATTTATTTTCAAAATTAAAGTTATATCTTGTGGAAGCTCTTTCTAAAAACAGCTTGCAATGCTGCAAAGTAATGATAAACATGTTATGATATGCATGGGCTGTTTTGCACGGGCAGATTTCGGAGTTCTCTGACAGAGCTATATATAGATCAGTGCACTACAAGATACACATCCCATGGGAGCAGTCTTGAAAACATATCACTGTACTCGTAAAATTACCAAACAATAATTATTGTGATAGGTCTTTTGATATTTTAGTAACTCTATCTGAACATATGGATTAAGCAATTTTATTTTCACTCATTGCAAGTTTTAAACCTATTAAAAATGAACTTGGCAACAAGCACGATTTCAGTGTGAAAGAATACTATTTTTATTCTATCATGTGTACAGGAAATGTTCTGAAACAGTTTGGGTGAACTACCTCCACTTTGGACTCCCCTGAAAGCATCTAATGGCAAACAAAGAAGCTATTGACTATTTCATTCAAAATGAGCAAATATGTTTTTACATATGTGGGATCGCTGAACTGGAGGCATGAAGCTGGCCCAGGCAGCCATGGGAACATTCAATTCAAAATCTGATAGATTGCCAACAACAAAAAACACAATGTGTGCTAGTTTACAATTTGCTCTCCATGACAATTTATAGGGAAGATTTAATGGTCCAGCCTTGCAAAATCATCATATTTCAATTTATTATGCTTGTCATTTGGAACAAATTATCTCTTCTTATGTTTCTCTGACATAATAAAAAAAAAACTCTCAGTTGACTGAATTGCCTGTGCCAAATGACCTCACAACTTAATATGTGTGTTGTGGTAACAAATCAATTCAGCATCTGCTTTGAATGAAGTTTCATCACAAGCTGTTTCACTTTGGAACACCCTTTTGTATTATTTAGTTTTCGCTCTGTTCTGGCTCAGTAAGTTCAGAAATTTTTTGCTTGTTTCATTGTTGAATGGTGTCTGAAATAAGAATGGAAATTGAGGGAGAACACATTTAGCCATTAGTGCTGGCAGGATTTCTACTGGAAAATGTGAAACTTAGCATTTTATGGTTCCAAATGCAATAATTATACAGGTCAGTAGATTTCTCACAGTTTTCAGTTTTTCGAAAAACATTCTCAAAACCCAGCCATTCAGTTCAAAATTGTTGCTCGTTTTTAACGTTGAACCGGTTACAACATGTTAAAATCTCGAATCTATCTACATCCTCGGCGAACCAGTTTAGCTGCTTTCTAGCCAGAGGTGTAAAAATTGTTCACATTTTTTATATGACAATTTATAAATTGTTATATTAAGAATATTCTGCTGATGTCGTGCAGAAATGCTTCTGTTCAGTTTTAAATGTCAACTTTAACAAACCAGCTTGAAGCATTCTGTTTGCCAAGCGTGAGAGGAGTTATAAATCTTCTTCAGCCAAAAGATTTTTGGGAAAAAACACTTACCCACACCCACAGATTTCAACCACACCAGCAAGTACTGTAATAAGAGAGAAAAAATGAAACTGTCAAGAGTATATAACTGCACTGGCAATCAATCCTCATCATAAGTGCAATAGAAACATCTTAATCACATTGAAAAAGAACAGACACAACAATGGTAACTGGGTCCTTCATTTTAAGTATCTGCTGTAAACTACAAATTAAAGATGTGTTGGCACCATCTGTAGCCCTTCTTAAAAGTAAGTCCTGACAAAGGATTTTCATTAACACTAAAAATCCTTTATCTAATTGTGCTAATTTCTATTGCATATTTATTTTTAATCTGTGGGTGCTGCTAATACATCTGAGGCATTGACTGCAGCGTGAGATCAATAGAAGCTGACAATTTGAGGTAGCTGAATTAATATCAGAGGTACAAGGTATCAATCTAAAGCAATAATTTCATCCGCCAATTTTCCTCCCCCTACAGAAACCAGCCCGTACTGTACTATGCTTCATGGGCATCGGGTTGCCTCAGACACCTCGGCACAGTTGATACCTCCAACTCTGGGGAGGCCCCCGGAAACTCCCCTCACCCAACCTCTACCTGGTAAGCCCTCCCCCCCGGGCCCTATCCATGGCAGTGCCAACCTGGCACCTGAGCACCCTAGCACTGCAAGCCTGGCACCATGGCAGTGTCCCTGGCACCTTGGCTGTGCCTGCCAGGCAACCTGGCAGTGTCAGAGTGGCACTGCCAGGGTGCCTGGGTGACACTGTCAAGGTACCAGACTGGCAGAGCGAAGGTGTCTGGGTGCCAGAGGGCGAGCAAAGGTGCCACCATGCCCTGTTCCTAACCACCTGCAGTCTCCAATAGCCTGGGACTTCCCCCCTTTCCCACATGCAGTTATGTCTGGTCACTTCTGTGTGGACCAATGCTCAACAGAGCCCTGGTGAGGTGTCCCCGGCGTGGCCGTTGAGTCTCTGGCGCTTGTTGAATCTGAATCTGGTGTACGTATATTTAACAGCTCATTTAAAAATTCCGATCTGAGTCACGGCCAGTGAGGGCGAAATCCAGATCGCGACACCTCGTGAAATTCCGTTGAATGTCGCGAGACGTTTCGAACGACGCAAATCCTGCAAGAGGCCTCTCGCAAGATTCAACAGCATTGTCCCGACACTGAATATTTCATAAGAAAAATGCTTAATCCTTCATATATTACTAGCACTGTCATCGACTTCAATTGGTAAAAATAAAATAAATATTTATGCTTGATTGGACACATATGGACACATAGAGAGTGCACAGCTCTCACAGTCAATGTTGTGTGCAGCACACAACTCACAACGTGGTTCCTTGCTTTACATGCATATCATTTCAGTTAATCAGAAAAAAGCTACGCAGATAGGAACCAGCAGAATGTGACAACACAGCCCGTGGGTAACGTCTCGTGTGTTGCACTCAGAACTCTGATGGGCCGCATGTGGCTCCAGGGCCGCAGGTTGCCCACAAGTGCTCTACAGAGTGAATGATCAGTCATAGAATGCACCAGCGCAGACCCTGACTCTATCCACTTTCCAAATGGAGTTACACAATAAAGATCATGTGGGATTTTGGCTGGTTTCCTCTTCTCTAGCCCAGGAGTGTTGAGACATGAACTAACACCTTGGCTGAGCTTAGTTAACACTGAGCAGATCTCTGACTCTCTCTATTTGTATGGCTTAATTTTACACTCTCAGGGTGGGATCTTTCAGTCAACAGAAGTTTTGAAGTAAACAGAGATTTGAGCGGCTCGCTGAATCGGGGCAGAAACTCCTGACCCAAGTCATGGATTTATCAATTAAGCCAATGAGGTAGCTTAAACATCCATGTTTTATTTGTCACAAATGTTAGTTTACCTCCTTCCTGTTGTCCCAATGACCACAATACCTCTCAGATGATGATTTCACCAACTGTTTGAATTATTTTTTTAAATGAACAGGAAAAGGATTGAAAGTGAAGTTACTTTTCAAGTAAAGTGGAAATGATGACAGCATAATTTCATCTTTTACCAAAACTAGAACTAAAAAAAATCAATAAGATGTTATAATAACATTGCAACAAATGGTTAAGAAGCACTTCATAGAAATACTGTTACACCCACTTTAATATTCAACAGTAATATCTCAGCAAAGCTATAAAACAATACAAACAGTTCATAAAAGTTTGAAAGATTGTATAACATCTGTTACTAATTTGAAATGTATAAGAGTTCTACTTCTCTTCAGATGCAGAGTGAAATAAAAACCAATACCACTTCACTTCAAATCACATGGTAAAATATTATTGAAGTTCAAACCACATGATCTGACTGGAGCGTCCTTTTTTCTAATGTTGTCTTGCCATGGCACCCACTGCAGACAAAACAAAAACTTGCTAAGAATGGAATAAAATTGCTCTATTGGTTCTACTTTTATCGATCTCATGCATAACTAAGGTTGGAATATTTCATTTCAATTCTCTTCCCACACCTAGTGGTGCGCTAATAGCTAGTAATTGCTAGAACATGTCGCTGGAGGCTTATAGCTTGAGTAAACAGGTGCCACTTGACATCATGCATGGCTGACCAGGGGTGTCTCCCACTCTTATCACCAGCCATGTTGGAAGGATTTGCAGGTTGACATTCAACCAAGGCACCTTCTGAACACACCTTCCTTGGCTATAAAGTCCTGGAGTGGGACTTGAACTCAGGAGCTTCTGGCGCAGGGGAAGGGATGCTACCCATTGCATCACAAGACCTCTAGGTTGGAATATGTCGCAATAATATAACAGACCCCAAGGTTTGGATATTATTGCTAACACATGAATTTTGTTCATAGGCTCTGTGATTGGCTGTAAAGCACTCTGGGATTTCCTGAAGTCAGCATATAAACACACAAGAATTATTTTCTTAATAATAAAGGTCTCACAATGTTTCAACAAGAGTAGGAGGCTTTTGTCATGATATTCAAACACACACATCATGATGGACACACTAACAGGCAAATCAGAGTACACAACACCACAACCAATCACAGACAAGAACACCAACCACATAAAAAGCACGAGCACGACACCTGGAGGTCAGGAGGTCTGGGGAGAAGGGAACAGAAAGAGCTGATGAAACACCACAAGCAGGGAGCCCCCCACGTGCAGAGTGCAAAGACCAAGTTGTAAATAGTGAGTTTAAATAAAGAAGTGTTGTACCATATGCAACTGTGTTGGCTCATCTGTGTGTCAGAACACCCAACACCACATGGTACAGGAGTGGATCGATACCTGCCTACTAACCTGCCATTCTGGACATGGACCACACCGGCAAACCGCAGCCGATGCAAGTCACGGGGAACCTAGGCACCAACTGGAAGCTCTACAGGCAGCGATTTGACCTGTACATCCGTGCCACCGAAAAACAGAATGCCTCGGATGATTCGAAGATTGCAATGCTCCTCTTCTACGCAGGCCCCCACCCGAACGATGTCTTTAATTCACTGGTGTTCGAGGAAGGCGAAAACCAGGCCAAATATGACACGGTCATCCTCAAACTGGACCAGCACTTTCAAACTGAAGTAAACGAAACTTTTGAAAGATACATCTTTCAGCAACGCCTGCAAGGTAAGGAGGAGCTTTTTCAACCCTTTTTGACGCACCTCCGGATTCTAGCGCAGTCCTGCGGTTACGGCACCACTACAGAGTCCATGATCAGGGACCAGATTGTTTTTGGCGTTGCCTCTAGTGGCCTACGCCAGCAGCTTCTTAAAATAAAGAGCCTCACCTTAGCGTCTGCTGTGGAAGCCTGTGTCCTCCATGAAAATGCTACCTGCCGTTTTGCCCGATTTCAGGCGTCCGAGTTGGCACGGAGGGGGTCCCCAGCCGTCGAATCGGCAAGCCAGGCCGCCCACGACGTTGAACGCATCCAGGCCGTCGATTTCTTCCCGCCCCACGGCCCGGACGACAGCGGCCGCTTCCCGCGCTTTTCGCGGTCTCCCGCGCAGGTGCGCGCCAAAAATAACGGCCACAACGAGGGACGCACTGCGCAGGCGCGCCCACCGCAAGATCGCACTGCGCATGCGCAGTGGCGCAACGAACGCCGTGACGTCATGACGTGCAGAAATTGTGGAGGTCTACACTTAAAAGGGCAATGTCCTGCAAAATACCGACAGTGCAACAGATGTGCCATGATAGGCCACTACGCAGCCCGCTGTCGTGCGGCTCAACCCATGGATCCGGCGCATCCTCGACAACCTCGCACACGAGTCAGGACCGTCCAGCCCACGCATCAAGACTTCCAATTAAGTGATGCAGATGACCAGGATGACTTCCGAGTTGCCGTCATTGATGTCAACAAGGTCAATGCCATCAATCCAGACGATGAGTGGTGTGCCACCCTGACGGTCAACCGATCGCGCGTCGCCTTCCGTCTGGACACCGGCGCATCCGCCAACCTGATTGCTTACTCTGCAGTCCAGGCCATGAAGGTCAAACCACCCATCACACCATCCCGGCTTAAGATGGTTGACTATAACGGGAACGTTATCCCGTCCATAGGATCTTGCCAGCTACAGGTGACTCACAAGAGGTACACGGCCACACTCCCCTTCGAAGTTGTGGGCTCATCAAAGGACTCGTTACTGGGCGCACAAGCGTGTAAGGTCCTTCACCTGGTACAGCGCATCATGTCTCTCTCTCCAGATGAGATATCCGACTTCCCGGATGCTGAGTTCCACGCGAATCTCCATTCCCTCCTCGCTCACAACCAGGAGGTTTTTGAAGGCATGGGGACATTGCCACACACGTACAAGATTCGACTCAGACCGGACGCCATCCCTGTCGTTCACGCACCTCGCAGGGTTCCTGCGCCTCTCAAAGACCGCCTCAAGGCACAACTGCAGATTCTTCAGGACCAAGGGGTCCTATCCAAGGTCACGGAGCCCACGCCATGGGTCAGCTCCATGGTCTGTGTAAAGAAGCCCTCTGGCGAGCTCCGTATATGTATAGATCCAAAAGATCTGAACAACAACATCATGCGGGAACACTATCCCATCCCGAAACGAGAAGACCTCACCAGCGAGATGGCGCGAGCCAACATATTCACTAAATTGGATGCGTCCAAAGGATTCTGGCAGATCAAACTGGACCCGGCCAGCCGAAGACTATGCACATTCAACACCCCTTTTGGCAGATTCTGCTACAACCGGATGCCATTCGGCATCATTTCGGCATCTGAAGTATTCCACCGCATTATGGAACAGATGATGGAAGGCATCGAAGGGGTACGTGTATATGTGGACGATATCATCATTTGGTCCACCACTCCGCAGGAACACATGCATCGTCTTCGACGTGTCTTCACCCGCATACGGCAAAATGGCCTGCGTCTCAACCGTGCGAAGTGTGCTTTCGGCCAGACGGAGCTGAAATTCCTCGGGGACCACATCTCAAGGTCCGGGGTCCGTCCCGATGCAGACAAGGTTAGCGCCATCACAGCCATGCCACGACCGGCTGACAAGAAGGCTGTCTTAAGATTCCTCGGCATGGTCAACTTCCTTGCGAAGTTCATTCCCAACCTGGCTTCTCATACAACAAACATGCGCCATCTCGTAAAAAAATCGACGGAATTCAACTGGCACCAGTCGCATCAGCGGGAATGGGAGGAGCTCAAGCACAAACTGGTCACGGCACCAGTGCTGGCCTTCTTTGACACGACTCGCCCTACAAAGATCTCAACAGACGCCAGCCAATCTGGTATTGGAGCGGTACTCCTCCAAAAAGACAGCACGTCATCATGGGCCCCGGTTGCGTATGCCTCACGAGCCATGACCCCTACCGAACAGCGCTACGCGCAAATCGAAAAAGAATGCCTGGGCTTGTTAACTGGACTGGACAAGTTCCACGACTATGTGTATGGCCTGCCACGATTCACGGTCGAAACTGACCACCGCCCCCTGGTCAACATCATTAACAAAGACCTGAACGACATGACTCCTCGCCTCCAGCGCATCTTACTCAAACTCAGGAGGTACGATTTTGAACTGATCTACACTCCGGGGAAGGAACTCATCGTGGCGGACACTCTTTCCCGAGCAGTGAGCACACCACCAGATGCAGAGGGGTTCGTGCGTCAAATTGAGGCACACGTGACTCTGACAGCAGCAAATATGCCAGCTGATGATCCTAGTCTGGCCCACATACGCGCAGAGACGGCGACTGACCCTCTGCTGCAGCGAGTGATGCGCCACATGACGGAAGGGTGGCTAAAAGGGCAGTGCCCCCAGTTTTATAATGTGCGAGATGATCTCACCAATATAGACGGGGTCCTTATGAAATCGCATAGGATCGTCATTCCACACAGTGTGCGCCAGATGATTCTTCGTCAACTACACGAAGGCCACTTGGGCGTCGAAAAATGCAGACGAAGGGCCCGGGAGGCGGTATATTGGCCGGGTATTAATGAAGACATAGCCAACATGGTGCTCAACTGCACAACCTGTCAGAGGTTTCAGCCAGCGCAATCTCCGGAAACACTTCTACCACACGAGATGGTGACGTCCCCCTGGGCGAAGGTGGGTGTTGACCTATTTCACGCGCTCGGCAGAGATTACATTGTTATTATAGACTACTTCTCAAACTACCCGGAAGTCATGCCTCTCCATGATCTGACGTCGTCCGCAGTCATTGGGGCCTGCAAGGAAACGTTTGCTCGCCATGGCATTCCAAGGACTGTCATGTCAGACAATGGACCTTGTTTTGCCAGCCGTGAATGGTCGTCCTTTGCCGCAGCATATGGTTTCACTCATGTGACATCCAGCCCTCTGCATCCACAATCGAACGGGAAGGCTGAAAAGGGTGTCCACATCGCAAAGCGGCTCCTGTGCAAGGCGGCTGATGCCGGATCGGACTTTAACCTTGCCTTGCTGGCCTATCGATCGGCCCCGTTATCCACGGGCCTCTCGCCAGCGCAGCTACTAATGGGTCGCTCCCTCAGGACGACGGTACCTTCCGTCCTGGCACCGACAACAGACCATGAGGCGGTTCTTCGGAACATGCAACTGCAGCGTGATCGCCAGAAAGGTCGGTACGACACACGAGCGACGGACCTGCCCCCCCTGTCCTCCGGAGACAAAGTACGCGTCCATCAACCGTATGGTGGCTGGTCAGCACCGGCCGAAGTCCTCCGACAAGTGGCTCCCCGCTCGTTCCTGGTTCGCATGCCGGATGGTTCCGTGCGTCGCCGCAATCGGCGCGCCCTTCGCCGACTTCCACGCTCACAGCCACACAACACGCCAGATCCTCAACAGGCTTCCGAGGATGACTTTGTGGAGCTGCCGCACATCACGCCCTTTCCATCGCCACCCATGGCCATGCCTGCACAGCAGCCGGTGGTTCTTGATCCACCCTTAAGGCGGTCAACCCGAATTCGTCGCAAACCCATTAGAATGGACTTATAATACAGTTCATATGTTTAATAAGTTGGACAATTTTACATGATAACCTGTTGTTGTTTATCGTTCCAGATGTCGTCTGACTGGACAACTGATCAAATTTTTTTTCTTCTTCTCTCGTTCGCATTTCTGTTATGTTATGGTACAACTGGATTCATGTGACGCACTCGACATCGCCCCATGTACATAGTTCCGTCATAGACACATGCTGCACACGACACACACACACTCTTAGATGCACTCACGTCACGATCATATTTATTACCACGTAGGCACATATCTTTGTAAAAAGGGGGGATGTCATGATATTCAAACACACACATCATGATGGACACACTAACAGGCAAACCAGAGTACACAACACCACAACCAATCACAGACAAGAACACCAACCACATAAAAAGCACGAGCACGACACCTGGAGGTCAGGAGGTCTGGGGAGAAGGGAACAGAAAGAGCTGATGAAACACCACAAGCAGGGAGCCCCCCACGTGCAGAGTGCAAAGACCAAGTTGTAAATAGTGAGTTTAAATAAAGAAGTGTTGTACCATATGCAACTGTGTTGGCTCATCTGTGTGTCAGAACACCCAACACCACAGCTTTGAATAGAAAACAAGATAATGCTTCGCGAGGAAGACTCACTATTAATCTAAGTGTATTTGAAAAAGGCTTTCAAGCTGCAGGAAATGAATTTGGCAGAGGTGACAGGGGATGGTGAAATGGGACTGTCCTAACTCAGGGACTTGCTGTTCCCTTCCCTTCCTTTCAAATCCTAATAGTGTCACCAGACAATGTCAACTCTGGTGACATTCCTTGGAAATGAGAGCCCTGATATAGCTCGGTGAGCATATCTTAAGTTTGCACACATTTGCTCTTCTGATTGTCCCGATTTAGATAGTCACAGGAATGCCAAAACAAGAAGGCCTTTGAATCTGGGTCATCAATGTAAGATTATCACTGTGAGGGAGGTTAGGAGAAATGTATTTACATAGGGAATTGTTGGAGCATGGAATATTCTGTGCCACAGCAGGAAATTGAGGCTGACACCAGTGCATTGTTGAAGAGTAGGTAAACATTTGAAACAATGAAAGATGCCAGGCTATGGGGTTTGTTGTGGGTTGCCTTAGCAAAGACTTGTCAGATACAATAGCTTAGCAATTCCACTCACCACCTCCTGTTCTGCGCTTTAAATATGTAAGAAGTTGAAAATCGGCAATGTAGGGTGTAAGACTGAGATTAAAATTTAAATACAAAAAGACGGAACTGATGGTGTGTAGACACTGCCTTGCCCAGGTACTGAATGGCCTAGCCACAGGTCACAAAAGGGTCACAAAGTGTCTCCACCACTTGAAGTTCCTGTTTCAGATCATCAGCCTCTACATGTTTTGTTTCCTATCTTTAAAGAGCAAAATATGTTTTTCATTTGTCGAAGGAGTGCTCCATTCTGAGCCCATTTGGCCCACAACAAGCTCTCCTTCTTTCCCCAGATCTGACTTGCCAGCTGGCTTGTGTGAAAGCCAGCACATTGACCATCCTCTCTTGACTGCCAAGCAGCAGTTTAACTCAGAAGAATGCAGGTCTCAGTCTGGTGAGGACTGGCATGTGCAGATATTGCATGGCTGACCTTTTTGGGCACCACTCCAATTCCTAGGTCAATGGGCTGAATGGACACTTGCTATGCGGTAACCTTCTATGATTCCATGTGGATATAGGTTGTAAAAAATTTAAGTAAATTCTATTTAGTGACACAATCTGTAGCTTATTTTATCATGTATGATTCTCATTTATTACTGCCTAAGAATCAAATGTGGTAGATTTTTCAGTATAGATCTAGTGATCTAGTTACTCCAGATATCTTTCACATCTGGTAACAATCTCCACACAGCAAGAAGGAAACAAAAACATTCTCTTCCTGTCACCGTCATCTTATTTTCTTTAAACTTTCTGCCTTGTAATGTTAAGCCATATGGAAAATCTCAGCAGCTGTACCAATGGCAGTGAGTTAATGTAAGAAAATAGCTGGCAGTCAGAATGGAATATCCAACTCTGGATATTGAAACATCGAGAAGTGAAACTCAGTGCTGGAAAAAGGCTCAAATATGCACGTTATAATGTATACAGATGCCCGGCAATGTGCTCAAAGTTGATATGCCCTCTTCGGATTTGTCTGGCGTTCTTGCCTATTAATTGCAAAAGCTTTGTTCGTGTGGTTTCTGACATAATTTGAACTACAATTTACAACTTCAGTCACCAAAGGGAATATTCCATTCCAGAACCAAACTCATAAATCCGCTGGAAACATTCAATGCCTGGTTGGTGGTATTCAACCAGTTCTGATTTAACCGGTGCTGATTAAAGGTAATCTCTGCATTATATATGTCTTGTATTTAGCGTAATACAGGCACCAATCTGTTATAATGCATTCCCAACAAGGAGCTGAAGTGACGTATAAGCAATGAGAGCAAAGCCCTACTCAGCCCAAATTATGATATATTCTGTTCACCCATCATCACATTAGCTCTGGGCCCAGCAATGCCTCGATTTTAGAATGTTCGCCCTTGCTTTCCAATCCTTTTATATCCAAGCCGCTCCCTATCATTCTTTTAAAAATATATATATTTATTAAAGTTTTTTAACACAAGTTTTCACCCTTACAAACAATAACTCCCCCCCATAATAAAATGACAAGAAATCGCACAGAGCAAGATATATACATGGTAAAATGATATGTTACATAGCTTTGTACACTGGCTCTCTCCCGCACATGCCAGTTTCCCCAATCCTTCATGTTATCTCTTGCTCATCCACCCTCCCAGGCAAGCCCCCATTTCCCCCCCCCCCCCTCTCCCCCCCTAGGTTGCTGCTGCTGCTGACCGACCTTCCTCTAATGCTCCGTGAGATAGTCCAGGAACGGTTGCCACCGCCTGTAGAACCCCTGCGCAGACCCTCTCAAGGCAAACTTAATCGCCTCCAGCTTTATGAACCCAGCCATGTCATTTATCCAGGCCTCCACGCTGGGGGGCTTCGCCTCCTTCCACATTAGCAAGATCCTTCGCCGGGCTACTAGGGACGCAAAGGCCAGAATGCCGACCTCTTTCGCCTCCTGCACTCCCGGCTCGTCCACTACTCCAAATATTGCTAGCCCCCAGCTTGGCTTGACCCGGACTTTCACCACCTGAGATATTGCTCCCGCCACTCCTCTCCAGAACCCCTCCAGGCCGGGCATGGCAAAAACATATCGACATGGTTCGCCGGGCTCCCTAAGCATCTTCCACATCTGTCCGAGGTCTTGCGAGGTCTTGCACTTTGGAAAAAAGAATAGAGGCATGGACTATTTTCTAAACGGTGACAAAATTCATAATGCTGAAGTGCAAAGGGACTTGGGAGTCCTAGTCCAGGATTCTCTAAAGGTAAACTTGCAGGTTGAGTCCGTAATTAAGAAAGCAAATGCAATGTTGTCATTTATCTCAAGAGGCTTGGAATATAAAAGCAGGGATGTACTTCTGAAGCTTTATAAAGCATTAGTTAGGCCCCATTTAGAATACTGTGAGCAATTTTGGGCCCCACACCTCAGGAAGGACATACTGGCACTGGAGCGGGTCCAGTGGAGATTCACACGGATGATCCCAGGAATGGTAGGCCTAACATACGATGAACGTCTGAGGATCCTGGGATTATATTCATTGGAGTTTAGGAGGTTGAGGGGAGATCTAATAGAAACTTACAAGATAATGAATGGCTTAGATAGGGTGGATGTAGGGAAGTTGTTTCCATTAGCAGGGGAGACTAGAACCCGGGGATCAGCCTTAGAATAAAAGGGAGTCACTTTAGAACAGAGATGAGGAGAAATTTCTTCAGCCAGAGAGTGGTGGGTCTGTGGAATTCATTGCCACAGAGGGCGGTGGAGGCCAGGACGTGGAGTGTCTTTAAGACAGAAGTTGATAAATTCTTGATTTCTCGAGGAATTAAGGGCTATGGAGAGAGAGCGGGTAAATGGAGTTGAAATCAGCCATGATTGAATGGTGGAGTGGACTCGATGGGCCGAATGGCCTTACTTCCGCTCCTATGTCTTATGGTCTTATGGTCCTCTACCCCAAAGAACCTACTCAACCTCTCCCCCGTCAAGTGCGCTCTGTGAACCACCGTAAATTGTATCAGACTGAGCCTGGCACATGAGGAGGAGGGATTTACCCTACCTAGGGCATCAGCCCACAGACCTTCCTCAATCTCCTCCCCCAGCTCCTCCTCCCATTTACCCTTCAGCTCCTCTACCAGCGCTTCCCACTCTTCTTTCATCTCCTGGTATATTGCCGACACCTTGCCCTCCCCGACCCATACACCCGAGATCACCCTGTCTTGAATTTCTTGTGCCGGGAGCAACGGGAATTCCCTCACCTGTCGCCTCACAAACGCCCTCACCTGCATATATCTAAAAGCATTTCCTGGGGGTATCTCAAACTTCTCCTCCAGTGCTCCTAGGCTCACAAACGTCCCATCAATGAACAGGTCCCCCATTCTTCTAATCCCCGCCCGATGCCAGCTCTGAAACCCTCCGTCCATCCTCCCCAGGACAAACCGGTGGTTACCCCTGATCGGGGACCACACCGAGGCTCCCATTGCACCCCTGTGCCGTCTCCACTGGCCCCAGATCCTTAGCGTTGCCGCCACCACCGGGCTCGTGGTGTACCTTGTCGGCGAGAGCGGCAGCGGTGCCGTCACCAACGCCCCCAGGCTCGTTCCTTTACAGGACGCCATCTCCATCCTCTTCCATGCCGCCCCCTCTCCCTCCATGACCCACTTGCGGATCATCGCCTCATTTGCTGCCCAGTAGTAGCTCCCTCGGTTTGGCAGCGCCAACCCTCCTCGGTCCCTACTGCGTTACAGGAACCCTCTCCTTACCCTCGGGGTCCTATTCGCCCACACAAACCCCATAATACTCTCTTAAAAAAGGCCTTGGTGATCACGATGGGAAGGCACTGAAACACAAACAGAAACCTCGGAAGGACCACCATTTTGACCGACTGCACTCTACCCGCTAGCGAGAGCGGTAACATGTCCCATCTTTTGAAGTCCTCCTCCATTTGCACCACCAACCTCGTCAGATTCAGTTTATGTAGGGCCCCCCAGCTCCTGGCTATCTGGATCCCCAGGTACCAAAAGCTCCCCTCCACCCTCCTCAGCGGTAGATCCCCTATCCCTCTTTCTTGGTCCCCTGCCTGTAGTACAAAGAGCTCACTCTTCCCTACATTGAGCTTATAGCCCGAAAACTCCCCAAACTCCCTTAGAGTCTGCATGACCTCCACCATCCCCTCCATTGGATCCGCTACGTACAGCAACAGGTCATCTGCATAAAGCGACACCCGATGCTCGTCTCCCCCTCGGGCCACCCCCCTCCATTTCCTAGACTCCCTCAATGACATGGCCAAGGGTTCGATCGCCAATGCAAACAGGGGGGACAGGGGGCACCCCTGCCTCGTCCCGTGGTACAGCCGAAAGTACTCCGACCTCTGCCGGTTCGTCACTACACTTGCCACCGGGGCTCTGTAAAGGAGCTTAACCCAACTGATAAACCCTCCCCCGAACCCAAACCTACGCAGCACCTCCCAGAGGTACTCCCACTCTACTCGGTCAAAGGCCTTCTCCGCGTCCATAGCTGCCACTATCTCCGCCTCTCCCTCCACCGATGGCATCATTATCATGTTTAGGAGCCGCCGCACATTGGTGTTTAGCTGCCTGCCCTTTATGAATCCCGTCTAGTCCTCGTGGATCACAATCGGGACACAGTCCTCGATCCTCGTGGCCAGCACTTTTGCCAGCAACTTAGCATCCACTTTCAGGAGCGAGATCGGCCTGTACGATCCACATTGCAGTGGGTCCTTGTCCCGCTTTAGGATCAAAGAAATCGTCGCTTCCGGGCAGGGCCCCCTCCTCTCGTGCCTCATTAAAGGTCCTCACTAGTAGCGGGGCCAACAGGTCTACGTACTTCCTGTAGAACTCCACCGGGAACCCGTCCGGTCCCGGGGCCTTCCCCGCCTGCATGCTCCCCAAACCCTTGCTCAGCTCCTCCAACCCAATTGGTGCCCCCAAACCAGCCACCTCTTGCTCCTCCACCCTCGGGAATCTCCGTTGGTCTAGGAATCATCTCATCCCCTCTTCCCCCGCTGGGGGCTGGGATCTGTACAGCTCTTCATAGAAGGCCTTGAATACCTCGTTTATTTTCGTCGCACTATGCACCGTGGCTCCCCTTCCATCTTTGACTCCCCCTATTTCCCTCACTGCAACCCTCTTACGGAGCTGGTGTGCCAACATCTGACGAGCCTTTTCCCCATACTTGCAGGTCGCCCCCTGCGCCTTCCTCCACTGTGCCTCTGCCTTCCCTGTGGTCAACAGGTCAAACTCCGTCTGGAGCTGTCGTCTTTCCCCAAGTAATCTCTCCTCCGGGGCCTCTGCGTATCCCCTGTCCACCCTTAATCTCCCCCACTAACCTCTCCCTTTCCATGCCCTCTGTCTTCTCCCTATGAGCCCTGATGGAGATTAGCTCTCCCCTGATCACCGCCTTCAACGCCTCCCATACCACCCCCACCTCCCCGTTGTCGTTGGCCTCCAAGTACCTTTCGATGCACCCCCTCACCTTCCCACACACCACCTTGTCTGCCAGAAGTCCCACATCCAGCCGCCAAAGCGGGCATTGGTCCCTCTCCTCTCCCAGCTCCAGTTCCACCCAGTGCGGGGCATGATCCGAAACGGCTATGGCCGAATACTCTGTCCCCTCCACCCTCGGGATGAGCGCCCTGCCCAGAACAAAAAAATCTATCCGGGAGTAGGCTTTGTGCACGTGGGAGAAAAAAGAAAATTCCCTGGCCTGCGGCCTTGCAAACCTCCACGGGTCCACTCCCCCCATCTGATCCATAAGCCCCCTAAGCACCTTGGCCACCGCTGGCCTCTTTCCAGTCCTTGATCTGGAGCGGTCCAGTGCTGGGTCCAACACTGTATTGAAGTCCCCACCCATTATCAGGCCTCCTACCTCCAGGTCCGGAATGCACCCCAACATGCGCTTCATGAATCCAGCATCATCCCAGTTTGGGGCGTTTACATTTACCAACACCACCCACGTCCCCTGCAACCTACCGCTCACCATCACATATCGCCCTCCATTATCCACTACGATAGTCTTGGCCTCAAATGGCACCCGCTTCCCCACCAATATTGCCACCCCTCTATTCTTCGCGTCCAGTCCCGAATGGAATCCCTGTCCTACCCATCCCTTTCTTAACCTGACCTGATCCGCCACCTTCAGATGTGTCTCTCGGAGCATAGCCACGTCTGCCTTCAGTCCCTTTAAGTGCGCGAACACTTGGGCCCTCTTCACCGGCCCGTTCAGGACCCTCACGTTCCACGTTATCAGCCGGATTGGAGGGGCTCTCACCACCCCCCCCCCCCCCCCCCCCCCCCCCGCCGACTAGCCATCTCCTTTTCTAGGCCAGTCCCGTGTCCGCGCCACCCTCACCCTCCAGTCCCCCAGCCGGGGGAACCCCGCCCCGACCACCTCTTCAGTGTCCCATTCCCTTTCGGCCAGTGCAGCAGCAACCCTTTCCCCCCCCCCCCCTCCCCTCCCCCCTGCTAGACCCCTGTCTAGCTTTTTTGCTCCCCCCATATCACTCCCGTAAGTCAGCTGACACCTGCTGACCCCGGCTTCCCCCGCCGTCCCTTTGACCTCCCCGTGTTGGAGTGTCCCAATCAGTATGCGTTCCTCCATTCCCCTTCCCGCCTTTCTTCCCTCACGCGGGAAAAACCCCGCGCTTTCCAAAGCCCGCTCCGCCCCCTCTGGCGCAGCTCCTGTCGCGGCCTTGTCTCTCGCCCCCAGCCCATGAAACATTTCCTGCGCGTGATTGACCCCCTATATACAACAACCATCACACATCAAACCTCAAACATCCCCCCTCACAAACCCTCAGTTTGAGTCCAACTTTTCGGTTTGTATGAAGATCCACGCCTCTTCAGGCGTTTCAAAGTAATAATGTTGGCCCTTGTATGTGACCCACAGTCGCGCTGGCTGCAGCATTCCGAATTTCACTCCTTTCCGGTGCAACACCGCCTTGGCCCGGTTGAAACCTGCTCTCCGCTTTGCAACCTCCGTGCTCCAGTCCGGGTATATTCGGATCTCTGCATTGTCCCACTTACTGCTCCGCTCCTTCTTGGCCCATTTCAGGACCCTCTCTCTGTCCGTGAACCGGTGAAATCTCACCACCATCGCCCTTGGCGGCTCATTTGCCTTGGGTCTCCTCGCCAGCACCCGGTGTGCCCCATCCAGCTCCAGTGACCGCGAAGGGGCCTCTGCGCCCATCATCGCCCCGAGCATCGTGCTCGCGTATGCCACGGCATCGGCCCCCTCCACTCCCTCAGGGAGACCCAGGATCCGCAGGTTCTTTCTCCTCGACCTGTTCTCCAGGTCTTCGAGTCTTCCCGCCCACCTCTTGTGCAGCGCCTCGTGCTGCTCCACTCTCACCGCCAGGCCCAAGATCTCGTCCTCATTCTCACTGACTCTTTTCTGTACCTCCTGGATCTTTACCTCGTGGGCCTTCTGGGTCATCCCTAGTCCTTCAATTGCCGACAACATAGGCGCCAGCATCTCCTTCCGCAGCTCCTCGAAGCAGCGCTTGATGAATTCCTGCAGCTCCGGCCCGCACTCCGCTTTGTCCCCGGCCACCGCCATTTTGGTTTTCTCCCGGCTTTTTTGGCCGTTTCACTTCTGGTCCGGTCCATAAAAGTCGAAGGGGGACCTCGCTCTACCCTTCCCCACGGGTGGTCTTCGAAAAGATTCCGTTGGGGCTCCTCTAACGAGCCCGAAAGTCCGTGATAGCGGGAGCTGCTGTATCGTGCGGCTTAGTTCCGCATAGCCGCAACCGGAAATCGCCGCTCCCCATCATTGATATCTCCTCTTACCCTTCAACCCTCCGAGGTCTCAGCACTCCTCCAACTCTGGCCACTTATTCATCTCAATTTTCTTCACTCCCCCATTGTGTCTTCAGCTACCTGGGTTTCAAATTCTGTAATTATTTCCCTACATCTCTCCGCATCTTAATCTCCTTCACCTCCTTTAAAACTCTTCTTAAAATGTACCTCTTTGATCAAGCATTTGATCACCTATCCTAAAATTGCCTCATGCGGTTCAGTTTCAAATTTTGTTTGGTTGGCCCCCTGTGAACTCCTTCGGAAGTTTTATTATGTTGAAGGCTCAGTACCAATACAAGTTGTTGGGTTAGGTCCTTGAATCAAAGGCAAATTCTTTGAGGACGGAACTAGTAGAGTTGATAAGGGGGAGCCAGTGGATGTGGTTTATTTGGACTTTCAGAAGGCTTTCGACAATAAGAGACGAGCATGTAAAATTAAATGCAAGGGACTTGGGGGAGTGTTTGAGATGGATAGAAAACTGGTTGGCAGGCAGGAAACAAAGACTAGGAATAAATGGATCTTTTTCTAAGTGGCAGGCTAGTGGGGTACTGCAGGAATCAGTGCTGGGACCCCAGATATTCACAGTGTGTATTAATATTTTAGATGAGGAAAAGATATGTAATATCTCCAAAATTGCAGATGACACAAAGCTGGGTGGGAGGGTGAGCTGTGAGGAGGATGCAGAGATTCTTCAGTTGTGATTTGGATAAGCTGAGTAAGTGGGCAAATGCATGACATATGCTGTATAGTGTGGATAAATACGAGGTTATCCATTTTGGTAGCAAAAACAGGAAGACAGATTATTATCTTAATGGCTATAGATTGGGAGGCGGGAATGCGCAACGAGACCTGGGTGTACTTGTACAACAGTCACTGAAGGTAAGCATGCTGGTGCAGCAGGCAGTGAAGAAAGCCAATGGTATGCTGGCCTTCAGAGCAAGAGGATTCAAGTATAGGAGCAGGGATGTCTTGCTGCAGTTATACAGGGCCTTAGTGAAACCAGACCTGGAATATTGTGTGTAGTTTTGGTCTTCTTATCAGGGGAAGGATATCCTTGCTATGGAGGAAGTGCAGCGAAGGTTTACCAGACTGATTTCTGGGAGAGCGGGACTGAGGTAAGAGGAGAGATTGAATTGGCTAGGATTATATTTGCTGGAATTTAGAAGAATGTGGATTGATCTCATAGAAACCTATAAAATTCTAACAGGACTAGACAGGTTCGATGTAGGAAGAATGTGCCCAATGGCGCCAGAGACCAGAACCAGGGGTCATAGTCTAAGGATATGCGGTAAACCATTTAGGACTGAGATGAGGCGAAATTTCTTCATCCAGAAAGTGGAGAACCTCTGCAATTCTCTGCCACACAAAGCAGTTGAGGCCAAAATATTGTGGGCTGGATTTTCTGTTCCTGAGACTAAGTGTTGACGCCGGTGCACGATTCGTGGGCTTCCACGACAGCAAAACTGGCGCCACACCTGGACTGTTTCAGCTACTGTCAAGGAGCTAACACTGGCGCCAGGTGGGACACAATCGATCCCAATGCGAAACGGTGCCGGATTCAGCAGTTTCGCGATTGACACTCAGGCGGCTGACAAGCTGCAGCCGCATATACACACTTCACTCCCCACACACACCATCCCAGCAAACAAGATGGCAGAAAGGAGAGTGGCACCATAATTAACAGACACCGAGCTGGAGACCCTGCTGGACGCGGTAGAGGAGAGGCGGGTGACTCTGTACCCCAGCCCGGGAAGGGAGCTACCACCCGCCACCATTCACCGCGACTGGCCACAGGTGGCAGAGGCGGTCAGCGGCACCAGCAATACCATCCGGACCGGCCAGCAGTGTAAAAAAGTGCACAACCTCCTCAGGCCGGCCAGGTTGAGTAGGCAAAACTCACTAACCCCCGCCCCACACACCCGCATCTCTCCCCCCCACCCCCCACACACCCGCATCCCTCCCTCCCCCCCCTCCCCCAACACAACCTGGAGAGAGGCCAAACCTCCCATCCTGCATCACATGTCGCCACCCATACCGGCTGCCATGGCCAGGTACTCTGGTCACTGAAGACAACAGCTACCCACCCCCGGGCTGCATGCGTCGGACTGTCTAACACGGTTTCCCCCCCCCTTTCCACCACCCCAGAAGGCTCATAACTGGCGGGAACAGGAGAAAACTGGAGGGGGACCGCTGGACCTGTGGCCCCTCACCGTGGCTGAGCAGAGGGCTCTGGACGTGGTCGGCGGCCGAGAGGAAAGGGAGGACACCGGGGTGGAGATCAGCCGCTGGCGAGGAAGTGAGAGCCTGCGGAGCTGTGACTCCCTATGCCAAGTTTGTCAACTCCCCCAATACTAACCCCACACCACCCTCACCCCCACACCACCCTCACTCTACCCTCCCCCCAAGCTCGCCCTCCATCACACACCACCCTCATCCTCACCCACACCTCCACCTCCACCCTCACCACCACCCTCACCCTACCCTCCCCCCATGCTCACACTCCACCACACACCACCCTCATCCTCCCCCTCCCCTCCCCCTCCCCCCCCCCCCCACATCACCGCCCCCCCGCCCGGCCACGTTCTAATCATGCACCTTGTCTTGTGTCTTGCAGGACCTGCTGGTAATGGGGCAGGTCCAATTGTGTCCCCCGCCCCAAGCCAGTGGCACACACAGAACATCCCCTCCCATGTGCCGAGCAGTGATGAGGAGAGCAGCATGGATGGCAGCCATATTTCTGTGACCCAAGATACCCTGGACCTCGAGTCTGAAGATGAAACAGATTCCCCGTCACAGCTGTCTCCAATACCCTCCACCATCCCAGGGACACTCACTTTGGTTCGGCACTTTAGTGAAGAGACTTGTGGGACACTATCTGGTGCACACCACACAGCTGATCTGGTACAGCAGGTGGAGGTAGGTTCCTGAGGGGGCGGACGGTCGGAGGGCGAGCCAACCACAGGAACTAGCTGCCATCCAGACGAGTTTCGGGCTTCTGGGACGGACAGTCCCATCGATTGTGGAGATGCAGTCGCAGAGTAAGGGACTGCATGAGGGGCTGTTGCCGAGCATCCAGTACCTGCAGGTGCAGGTGGAGGGGTCCAACCGTGTGCAGCAGCCGGTGGTGGTGCCGACCATGCATGCCATCCAGGCCAACACCGCACGAGTGGCGTCCGCAGTGGAGGCATTGAGGGAGAGGATTTTGGATGTGGATCAGCAGGTCCAAGGCCTGTGGCATTCTGTGCAGGCGCTGGCCGAGGCTCAGGTCAGGGTTGCCACCTGACAGGCAGCCATGTGTGGGAGCCACCTGGAAATTGCAGCAGCGTTTCTGAGCGTGGTCCAGTCACAGCGGGCCATGGCTGGGAATATCGGCAGCATTGCCCAGGTTCTGGCCAATGTGGCGTAGACACAGACGGAGATGGCCTAGTCCCCTGGGAGATGATGCAGTCACTGGCTGTTGTGACACAGACCCAGAAGATGGTGGCACAGTCAATTGATGATGTGGCACAGTCCCAGACGGTGATGGTCCACTCCCTGTGCTCCATGGCCACGATCATGCAGACCCTGGTCGAGACCATTGCGGACCTCCACCTGGCAGCACCAGGTGGCGGGGGACCCTCAGGGGATAGCTCCGCTCGCACCCCCATCCTATGGGGGGGGGGGGGGGGGGAGTAGCAACAGATTACTAAGTTGGATGATCAGCCATGATTATAATGAATGCCAAATGGCACCCTCCTATTTTCTTGGGTGGGATTCTTTGACCGCGCCCGCCGACCGGAAATTCCTGACTGAGGTAACTGGACCTTTACATGGGCCCGTCCTGTCCGTGCAATATTGCGGCGGGCACGGCCAAAGAATCCAGCCCTATGTTTTTTTTATTCATTCATGGGACATGGGCGTCGCTGGCTTGGCCAGCAGGGCAAGCATTTATTGACAATCCCTGAGGGCATTTAGGCGTCAACTACATTGCTGTGGATCTGGAGTCACATGTAGGCCAGGCCATGTAAGGACGACAGATTTCCTTCCCTAAAGGACATTAGTGAACCAGGTGCGTTTTCAGGACACCTTTTAGGCTCTTAATTCCAGATTTTTATTGAATACAAATTTCACCATCTGCCATGGCTCGATTCGAATCCGGGTGCCCAGAACATGACTCTGGGTCTCTGGATTACTGGATTATTAGTCCAGCAATAATACCAATACAGCACTGTCTCTCCTATGTTGCATAATCATTTTTAACCTGTTGTGTATTATCCTGACAGACAGGGGATCACCAGGTAGATTAACCAGGTAGATTAACGAAGGAATGGTTTATTAAAGTAGGAAACTATATAAAAAGTGAGATAACAGTTACCATATTCCAAGGCACCCAACTCCTAATTAACTGGGAAACCCGTGGTCCACCCTCAGTGTTCACGTTCTGTGGCCCCACTGGCCAATCGGTGTGACAATTGGAAGACTTTAAGAATATTGGGTTCTAAGTATTGGGCAATTTAAGGGTTAAAATCCTGGGATTATAGGAATACAGGAATTGGGAGCAGAAGATTCAAGATAAGAGGCAGAAGGTGGAGAGGGGGCAGGAGGAAGATCTATAAAATTTTTTTTAGAGTACCCAATTATTTTTGCCCAATTAAGGGGACAATTTAATGTGGCCAATCCACTTACCCTGAACATCTTTGGGTTGTGGGGGTGAAGCCCACACAGACACTGGGAGAATGTGCAAACTCCACATGGACAGTGACCCGGGGCCGGGATAAAACCCGGGTCCTCGGCGACATGGGGCAGAGGTGCTAACCACTGTGCACCGTGTTGCTCAGAACTTTTTTACATAGAGGGTATTGGGAGCCTGGAATTTGCTGCCTGAGTTGGTGGTGGAGGCAGAAGCCTAAAACTCTTTAAAAAAGTATCTGGATCTGTACCTTAAGTGCTCTAAGCGACAGGGCTATGGACTGGGTGTAGGAAGGTGGGATTAAAATGGGTGTCCTTGGGCTGGCATGGACAAGGTGGGCTGAATGGCCTCCGTCTGTGCTGGAATTTTTCTATGATTCTAAGTAGGCAGTTGAGCCTTTCGAGCCTGCTCCACCATTCAATCAGATCATGGTTGATCTCATCCTGGTCTCAAATCCACCTCCCTGCCTGTTCCCCTTTTCCCTTCAACACGTTTTTAAAATCAGAAATATATCTATCTCCTTCTTGAAACCATTTAATAACTCCATTTCCACTGCACTATGGGGCATCCAGTTCCACAAATTCACCACCCTCTGCAAGAGGTAGTTCCTCCTCATCGCTGTTCTAAATCTACCGTCTCTCAACCTATATCTGTCACCTCTTGTTCTAGATTGCCCCATAAGGGGAAAAATTTGGTCTACGTTTACTTTATCAATCCCTTTTCGTATTTTATATTCCTCGATCAGATCCCCTCTCATCCTTCTAAACTCCAGAGAGTACAAGCCCAAACAGTTTGATCTCGCCTATTACGTCAACCCTTTCATCCCTGGAATCAATCCGGTGAATCTCCTCTGAACTGACTTCAATGCCACCACATCCTTCCTCAATAAGGGGACCAAGGGCAGATTCTTCCGCCCTGTCCGCCGCAAGAACGCCACGGGCGAGCCGCATACAATGGAGAACTCCGTTGACCTCGGGCAGGATTCTCTTGTCGCCGGGCGAACACGCCCGGAGAAACCCGCCCCAAAACTGGACACAATACTCCAGATGTGGTCTCACCAACACTCTTATACAATCGCAACAACACTTCTCTACTTTTATACTCCAATCCTTTCGCAATAAACGCTAACATTTCTTTTGCCTTTTTAATTACATGCTGCTCCAGCACACCAACTTTCTACGATTCATGAACAAAGACACCCAGATCCCTCTGCCCAGACACATTTTGAATCTGCTTTCCATTCAGATAATAATTTGCTCCCTTGTTCCAGATTTCCAGCGAGGGGAAACAACCTCTCAGTATCTCCCTGTCAAGCTGCTTCATAACCTTGAATGTTTCAATGAAATCACCTCTCATTTTTGTAAACTCCAAAATATCTAAACCCAATTTACTCAGCTTCTCATTATAGAAGAACTTTCAGTGCTCCCTGAACTTAACTGAGTTCTTGGAGCAAGATAAAAAGGAAGCAGGCAATGGTTTCGGTGCAACAAATTTTTTTGAAAAATCTTTTTATTGTGATTTTAACATTTAGTAAAAGGATTAGCACAAGCAGCAAAACAAATCAGCGGCATTAGTGTGGTAATACCAGGTATTGCGGTACCTGAGAGGTGGATGACCATTGGTTAGACCCAGGAGTCTACCATTGGCTGATGTACATAGCTCCGCCCTGAGAGGCGGAGTATAAGAACCGCTGCCATCCCAGCAGCCTTCACATTGCGCATCAATTAGCAAATACATAAACAAAGAAGCTGGGCAATGATAGTTGCTTATACACCTGTACAAATGGTTGTCACTTTGCCTGACCAAGGTTCCCATGGTTGCATTCTGTTATTTACATTCATAATTACAGTCCATGGAGTTTGCACATTCTCCCCATGACTGCATGGGTTTCACCTCCAGAACACACAGATGTGCAGGTTAGGTGGATTGGCCACTCTAAATTGCCCCTAAAATTGGGAAAAAATAATTGGGTACTCTAAATTAAAAAATATATATATTCACAGTCCATCTCAGAACTCTTGACTTTCTTTATATGTGCGCTTGTTTTGATGGGGGCAGTCCTGTTCCCCTATTGTGTTCTCGTGGGAGGTTAGGATAATCCGCCTCCCCGGTTTTCCTTCTGTGTGGGTGGGCGGGGGGGGGGGGGGGGGGGCTGTGTCCTTCCCTGTCGCCCGTCTGTTGCACGCGTGCCCTTCTGTCCAGACGGTTCTCCCTATCTCCCTGCCCATCTCCTCCCCCCAAATGTGGCTTCCATCTTTGCCAGTGTGAACCTATGGTTGTTACAGATGGAGGCTTCTATAGACATACCACCAAGCTTGAAGTGGTGGCTGAATTGGTTCCAGGTCTTTAGTGTGGCCATTACCACTGGGCTCCTGGAGTGTGTGTGTAGGGGGGCTGGGAGAGAGGCGGTGACCAGCGTCTGGAAGGATGTCCCCATGCAGGAGGCTTCTCCATTCAGACCCAGTCTGCCTCCAGCTCATTTTCTTTATTCGTTCATGGGGCATGGGTGTCGCTGGATGGGTCAGCATTTATTGTCCCAACATTTATTGCCCATCCTGAGGGCATTTGAAAGTCAACCACATTGCTGTGGGTCTGGAGTCACATATAGGCCAAACCAGGGAAGGATGACAAAAGTGAACCAGATTGTTTTTTTATGACAATTGACCATGATTGCCATTAAACGTTTAATTCCAGATTTTTATTGAATTCATATTCCACCATATGTCCTGGTGGGATTTGAACCCAGGCCCCCAGAATATTACCCTGGGTCTTTGGATTACTAGTTCATTGACAGTACCACTACGCCACAGCCAGACCCTGTCTCCTGACCTCCCCCACCACCGGTATGTCCAGTCTGTCGATGAATTGTTTCATCTCCAAGTCCCCCTCTGGGGGTCTGGAGATTTACAGGCCTTGGTAAGAGTTTGCAAAGGCCTTGTTCACCTCGTTTGGGTCTGCCACCATCCTACCATTTCTGTCCCTCACTTGTGCTATCTCTTTTGCGGCGGCTTGTTTTCTTAGCTGGTATGCCAGCATGCGGCTGGCCTTGACTCCATGTTTTTAGAATGCCCCCCATGCCTGGCGGAGCTGGTGGACTGCCTTCCCTCTGGAGGGCAGATCAAATTCCATCTGCGCCCTTTTCCTACCCACCAGCAGTTCCACGTTTGGGACCGAGGAATACCGTAGATCCACCTCCTGTACGGAGACGATCGGCTGATGCTTGGCTGCCCTTTCCTTCCTGTCCCTAAGGGGCCTATACTCTATGATTTCCATGATCACCACCTTCAGTACCTCCCAAAATGTGGAAGTTGAGACCTCCCCAGTTTGGTTGTGGGTTACATAACTGTTGCTAGCTTGTGATATCTTGGTGCAGAATTTCCTATCGGCGAGGAGAGCTGAATCCTGCCTCCATTGGGGGCATTGGGCCCGGCCCTTCTCTAACCTGACGTCCATATAATGGGGTGGGTGATCAGAATTTACAATCGCGGAGTATTCCACCATTTATCCTAGGACAAAAAAGGTTTATTCGCGAGTAGGTCTTGTACACGTGAGAGACGAAGGAGAATTCTTTATCTCTCGGGTGGTTGAATCTTTACGGGTCCACCTCCCCTCATCTGCTCTATGAAGGTGTTCAGCTCTCGAGCCATTTCTGTTTTGGCCCTCACCCTGGGGTTCGGTCTGTCCATTGTCAGGTCCTGTACGCAGTAAAAGTCATCCCCCATGATGAGTCGGTGGGTGTCCAGGTCAGGGATTTCGACCATTGTTTTTTCGATGAACTCTACGTTGTCCCAGTTCGGGGCATATACATTTATCAAGACTACTGAGGCCCCTTCCAGGGCAGCACGGTAGCATTGTGGATAGCACAATTGCTTCACAGCTCCAGGGTCCCAGGTTCGATTCCGGCTTGGGTCACTGTCTGTGTGGAGTCTGCACATCCTCCCCATGTCTGCGTGGGTTTCCTCCGGGTGCTCCGGTTTCCTCAGACAGTCCAAAGATGTGCAGGTTAGGTGGATTGGCCATGATAAATTGCCCTTAGTGTCCAAAATTTCCCTTCGTGTTGGGTGGGGTTACTGGGTTATGGGGATAGGGTGGAGGTGTTGACCTTGGGTAGGATGCTCTTTCCAAGAACCGGTGCAGACTCGATGGGCTGATTGGCCTCCTTCTGCAATGTAAATTCTATGATTCTATGATGATCACGAATCTCCGCCTGGGTCCTTCAATGGGTTCAGCATCGTGAATGAAACTTCTGTTTACTGGTATGGCCAACCCCCTTTCCCAAACGTTGAAGCACGCTTGAACTGCTTATCCCACCCAGCCCTTTTCACCAGCTTGTTGAGGCCTCTCACGTTTCATGTTAATGGTCCCCATCCCGTGGGGTCAACCGTACTCACCCTGTGGGCCTGGCCCTGTTCATGGGCCATTGAAGATGGCCACCGGCTACTTCCTCTTTTTTGCCATCTTCACAAACGGCCTATTGCAACCAGTGCTCTACCCTCCCCCTCACCTTCACCCTATCTTTGTGCCCCTCCTTCTCCCCCCTCCTCCCTTGACTTTGCCCCTATTTCTATTCTCCCCAGTACCCCCCTTCTCATCCTTTGTCTCCCCCAAAATTCTGTTTTTTCCCTCTCTCCAGCCAGGTGCTCCCTCCCTCCCGAGAGGCGCACTGCGGCTTCCTCCGTCGCTGTGCCTCTGTACACCAGATTGTTCGCTGGTGTAGCAGTCCTTCAACAATTGGATCCCCCAATTTAACACCATCTACCTCTTTTCCCCCTTCCCCCCCTTCTGCGCCTCTGTGATCGCCCCTGCCCCTCCCAGCTCCTTACAGGCGGCATTCTGGCCATTGCCGTATACTGTTGCTTGCCCAGTGCATTTTTCTGGACAAACTTGTTGGCCTCCTCTGGGACGTCAAAGTATAGCCCTTTATCCGGTACATGACCCACAGTTTGGCAGGGTACAGCATGCCAAGCCACACCACACTTTTGTACAGCGCGGATTTAGCCTGTTGAATTCTGCCCGGTGCTTGGCCAGGTCAGCATCAATGTCCTGGTACAAGTGGTTGGAATGTCTTTACCATTCCCACTTCTCCCTCTCGCACTCTTCGCACACCTCATCCGCCCTTTATCGTAGTATTTGTGGAGCTTTACGATTATCGCCAGCGGTGGTTCTCCAGCCCTGGACCGCTGTCGGAGTGACCTGTGGGCACAGTTTACCTCCGGGGGCTTGGCGAAGCCCTCCTTGCCGGGCAGCTTCCCGAGCATCCCTGCGATGTATTCTGTAGGTTTCTCCCTTTGTTTCCTCCGGCAGCCCCACTATCCTCAGGCTTTGTTGACGCGACCGGTTTTCTTGGTGGTCGATCTTGTCCTTCAGCCTAGTGGGTACAGACCAGCATCGCCACCTCGGCCTCGACTGTTGCGATCTGGTCCTCTTGGTCCTTGGCAGGTTTTGCGAGGTCCTGTGTCGTTGATGTCTGGGCCTCTGGCCTCCATTCCATTTTGTCCATTGCCTCCTTCATGAGGGCTGTTGTGACCTCCACTGCCACCTTGACGGCCACCAAGAGGTCTTTTTTCATCTCCTCCCTGTGTTACTGGAGCTCGGAGGGGATAAAGCATTTAATTGCTTCCATCAGCGCCCGGGTCTGCACTGGGAAATCTGTGGGGTCGACCCTCGCTGGTTCTGTGCCTCCACGTGTGCTTCCCTGTTCCGATGCTGAGGTGTCTCTGCTGCCTTTTCGGCTGGGCAGCTGGTTCTTTCCCATCTTAGATGGCTGTGCGGTCGATGGGGGTTACTTGGGGGCTTTTCTATGTTTTTGGTGCCTGTTTGTTGGGGTTAAAAGGCCTTAGTCGATGTTCTTAGACAAGAGCCACCTTTTGCGTGACTGTTCGGCTCATGGCCGTCACCGGACATCGTCTCGGTACAACAAGTTAACAGAATTTATTGAGTAAATGATTGAACAAAAATGCTCAACAATAGGTTGAGCAGATATGAGGTTAAGTTGTTTTTGATCCTTTCCCCTAGAAACTGCGTGTTGTCGTCTTTGGTTCTCTTCAATGTCTTCACTTTTCTGGCACCTCTTCCAGTGATGCGGTGTGCCTGTATACCTCACCGCCCCTCCTTTTATACCCTCCCAGCGGTTTTGAAAGCGCTCCCAGGAGGCTTTTCCAGCCTCCTGCCTATGTGTGACTCTTGACTACGTGAGGCCTTGTAATCTCACCCCAGACTCGCTGGCTCCATTCCCATGCTGTTTGCTGGCCACAGGGCACCAAGGGCCACTTTTGTCCTCTAACTGGCAAACAGCAGGCCTCTGTGGAAAGCCTTTTAATAATAGTTCTTAGAGGCATAAAGAGTAGCCATTCTAGAATTCAGAACCTCTCCATAAAATATATAAACACAATATTAGTCAGAACATCTTCCGAAGGAAATTAACAACACTTTTACAATTTCCCACAAGCCCCCCACCTTGAGGATGGATTGAATTCATGCATTAATTCTTCAAATAACTTAGTTTGTCAATTTATCTCTGCAAAAGTTGATGTTGTAATTCCAAATTTCCAATATAATAGCAATAGCCCTTTGGGAAAGTCAATGGGTGGGATTTTCACCCGCCCGGGGACCAAAAATTCCCGCCTGAGGTCAAGAGACCTCTCAAAGGACTGTTAAATTGTCTGTCCTCCTCGCGGTATTCCTGCAGCGGGTGAGATCGGAAAAGTTACCACTTTGTGTCATACACTTGAGACAACACGTCACAATTAATGCAAGAATAATTAAATCAACTTGAATGGCATTATTAACATGGATATAATTCAATAGCATGTGTGTTGATGCACATTGTAAGTTATTTCCCACTAGTCACTTGCTCCCAACATTTTAATATCCTCGCTGTCTCTCCTGTTACTTTATTTGAAATATGTTCAAGCAATTATAGGCCTGGATTTTCCGTTCCAGAGACTATGTGCTGCCCCTGGTGAAGAATCGTGGTAACTGCGTGCTGTCGCTAGGAACGTCAGTGAGGAGAGATTCATGTCATGTAAATGGGCCAGCCGCAGCCAATGTGCAGCCCGTCCGAATCCCGGCCCCACTGACATCTGATTCACTGGGGTCAGGATTTGTGTTCAGAGCCTGACGAGCTGGAGCAGCTTTGAAGTGATCCACTCAGAACAGACTGTCATTCCAGCCGCGAAGATGGCTGCTAAAAGATCTGCACCGAGGTTTCGGGAGGCGGAGATTGACTGAATGCTGAACGCTATTGAGGAGAGGAGCAACACGCTGTTCCCCAGGGTGGGGCGGAGACTCAAGCCTGTGATCCTGAATGAGGCCTTGGATGAGGTGACAGAGGCTGTGAGTGTTGGCAGATTCACCAAGAATGACATCCTTTGAGCAGCCTGGTCAGTAACCACCTCTGTGCCCTTGGCATCATTCCCGTCCCTCACTCCTCAGATTGCCCTCAATCCGCGAGAGACCAACAACACCCCACCTTCTCCTTTACAACCCACCCTCGATGAACCCCCAACACAGTCTTGTCCTCTTTGACTAGGAACCTTGCACATCCATGCCAACAGCTACAAGCCCCCCATAAAACCCGTGTCCCAGGGTCTCACTATGTTCTTTCTGTGTCCCCAAGGATAAGGCAGCCTTTTATCACTGGGAGCACCAGAAAACGGGAGGGGCTTCCCAAATATTCAGGTCCACATCCGTTCTGAGGAAAAGGCCATGCATCTTGCGAGGGAGGCCGAGGAGAGGGTAGCGTCAGGAATGGAGTTTGGCATGCAGCAAAGAAGTGAGAGTCCAATGCAACGCAGATGTCGCCATCGCAAGTGAGTCACCCCTCTCCCACATATTAGTCCTTCCCAATATCTCACCCCTTGTCTTTTGTCTTGCAGGATCCCATCGCACGAGGCTGGGGTCACTGCCCCCCCCTTCCAGAATCTCAGAAGACCCCCATAGGCACTCCGGGGAAGGCACCAATGTCTCGCCACTGCTTTCATCTGCACCATCCACCAGGCACAGGAGATGCTGTTGGCGACAATGTTTGGCACCAGACCAACACTGAAAGGGTGGCGGCTGGGACAAGACATCAGAGCCATGTGCTAGGACGTCCAAGGCTGGGGCACACTGCTGTCCATGGCTGAGGTACAGGACAGGAGAGCCAACTCACAGGTGGAAATATCCCAGGCACAGATGGGCATTACTGCGGCACTTCAGAGCTTGGCCCTTTCACAAAGGGTCATGGCTAAGGGTATCAAAAACATTGCCTGGACGCTGACTGACAAGTTGGCACAGTTGTAGTAGAGAGCAGTTGATAAGGGGAAAGGACAGTAAGCAGTCACCATTAAACAATTTTTCTCCACCAGTCCAATCTTTCTCTAACCTCTGTCTCACAGATGTGAAGGATGGATTGAGGCTGGGGTTGGGTGTTGTGCGGTGGCCGGATGGGAGAATCCCCTCGATGTGCAGGGCGCCCAGGACACATGAACATCTCACAAGTTTACATCCTCACCAAGAGGTGGCAGGGAATGGGGAGGACCAGTGTGTGCCTGCCCTGTATGAAATACCCGGTGTGTGAGCCATAACTATTCACCATCTCCCACAAACGCCCTACCCAACACATTTGAGCCCGTGAGAAGGAATCGCCAGAACACATGCAAGGATCACCCAGGTGGAGAGTGGTATGTTATCTTAAAGACAAGAGTCACACAATGGGGAGAGTGGTGGGAGGTGGACAAGGGGTGGGCTGTGGTGTCGGGGTGGGTGGGTTAGGGTTTGAGCACGGCTAGTGCCATCTTTTCCGGTGTGACCAGAGCAAGCCGTCAACCCTGCGCATGTGCAGCCATTCTCCGGCTGTTTTCCGCGCGATCCAGGGGTGCTTCACACGACGCCGATGCTAGCCCCTCACCAGTACCGGAATCGGTGAAGGGTTCGCGACAATTGTAGAACAAAAAAGGGGAGCCAGAGGGCTAAGAGATAAGAGAACAAAAACGGGGGTGAGAGCACAGGGGAAGACAACAGTGGCAGCAACCACAGCACGGCGAGAGAACGCGAAGAAAAACGTGAAGGGGAAACAAACAATGGCCGATGCCGAGGCAACTGCACAAAACAATGTCATTAATTCAATGTCTGTGCTTAACCATTTATGTGCTGATTACAAAGATACAGGGCGGGATTCTCCATTACCCGACGTCGATATCATAATCGGCGATCGGGCGGAGAATTGACTCAGACGCCCAAATTGGATCCTCCACCGGTCAGCCATGCTCCACCCCATCAGAAATGGCACCATCGCACCACACACCATTGCAACAGCGTTGGCGCGTCATCGTCTGGCCCTCCCGCGCTCCAGCGCCGCCACACTCGGCCGGGATCCGTGTCGCGGGCCGGGGGGGGGGGCGGGAGAGGGTGCTTCCTCGTGGGCTGGGGGGACTGGTGGGGGGGTGGCCAGGGGGTGGGCTGTGGGATCGCAGATGGCAGGTTGGGTCCGGCAATGGCCGCGCCACGTACGGCGCGACCGCTGTAGGTCGTCAGCCGTGCGCATGCGCAGCCAGGGACCCGGCCATTCTCCGGTCGTTTTCGGTACGGGAGTTTCACCCGGCGCCGCTGCTAGCCCCTCACTGGTCCTGGAATCGTGAGGGTTTCACACAGAGTTTTTGGTCGTAAAAGACCACACATGCTCCGCTGGCGTCAACACTTAGTCGCTGAAACGGAGAATCCAGCCCACAGTCTGACAGGCTTTTTTGTTTTTAAACAAACTGGGCTGAGAATCCACCCAAGTAAATATGTCAAGATTATTTAAAGAGGTAACCCCATGTCCTGACCTTTGTGACACACACACACACACACACACACACAAATACACATACAGAAGTTCTCCAAGTAGGTGTTTACTCTTTGGCCACGTTAACTCTTATTGATAAAAGGCGAAAAGAATTCACTGTTATCCATAGCTGCAGCAATATCATTGTTTCCTTTTTAAAAGACCTTTTCAAGGTCAATATATGTTTGATCAGTCGATAAAATTGAAGATGAATATCATACACGTACACATCACATCATCTTGACACATAGTGAAATTAATTCTTAACTCTATAATATTAAGAGTAATGATAATGTCTCCACCTGTCACTTATCTGCATCGCGTGAGAAGTGGTGAAGCAGAAAGTAGGAATCTTAATCTGGCACTCAGGACCTCCGGTGGTGGCATGTAAGGAGTAGTTGCACTCAAGATGGCTCCTGCCAGGGTACTTTATTTTCTGTCCTTTTTCCCTAGTTTTGGGGGATTCTTTGGGTTCAAACTTAGCCAATTCAAGACGATAATGTAGTGATTTAATGGTTGTGTTGTAATTCATCGACTGACCACTAGGAGTCTCATTAGTATATACGTGAATGTTAGAGTCAGGGGGCCTCAGACTGACTGGGGTGCTGGAAGCGAGAGATTACTTGTGCATGTTAATATTCATCTGTTGTTTTGTATATATTTAACCCACAGTTAATGTTGATTAATCATTTATAGCTTTTGCTACAAGTGTTCTAGTGATATAAATCAGGCCATCCGACAAGAACATTACAGATAACGTTCCCATACTAGAGAAATCCCAGAAGGTCTCGGTCAAGGAAGCCAGCAAGTAAAGAGTCGTTGATGGATTCGGAAACCTCTCGAAGCTCTTCTGCTGCAGAAATGGCGGAAGCTGCTACCGCAACTCTAGCCACCCCAGTGACGGCTGAGATCCTTACAGGCACCTTGGCAGTGGAATTTCTGAATCAGCGGCTTAGCTCTGGAGGATCTCCTCAAATCAATAGGTGGTCCTGGCTCCCATTCGATCGGCGTTAGCGAAAACAGAGGAGACGGTAAAGGTGCACGGTGCGGTGTCACAGGGTATGGAGGTGGCTCTCTCAAAGTTGAGCGATCAGATTGTCTCCTTGAAGACTGAGATGGCAATGTTGGCTGGTGATACTAAAGCACTGCAGGCCCATGTGGATGATCTGGAGAATAGCTTCAGGAGACAGGATGTAGAAACATGGGGCTGCCGGAGGGAGTAGAGGATCCAAATGTGACGGACTATGTATCGAAGATGTTTGGGAAGATGGTGTGGAGAGGTGGATTGACCTCCCCTCCCAAGCTGGATCGAGCCCACTGGTCGCTCAGGTAGAAGCTCCTTTCTGGTGACCCACCACCGGCAATCATCATGAGGTCCCATAGCTATAAGAAGGAACCAAGCCTGAGGTGAGCGAAGGATCACCGATGCTACAAGTGTGAGGGCCCCGCCATCAGAATCTATCAAGATGTGGGAGCAGAACTGGCTAAAAGGCAAGTGTCATTTAACAAGACCGCGTTGTAAAATAATGGTTTGCTTTGGGGTGGATAACCCTGCATGCCTCCGAGTGACTTATGATTCGAAGGACGAGGATGATTTTTTTTTCTCGGGGGTTGAGGATGTCGTTCTTGGGGGCCGGCAAATCATACCCATACGTTCTGGTCATGTCCTAAACTTATAAGCTTCTGGGTCTCCTTCTTTGGCACCATGTCCTTATTCGCTGTTGGCCATTTTGGGAGTTTCGGTCTTGCTGGTGTTGCAGACGGGGGTGAAGATGGATGTCTTTGTCTTTGCCTCATTGATAGCCCGGAGAAGAGTTCTGCTGGGGTGGAGGTCTCCTACTCCACCCAGTGCCTCGGCCTGGTTGGGTGACCTAAATCTAGAGAAGGTCAAGTACACCATTAGAGGGTCGTTGAAGATGGCAGCCATTCATTTCCTTTTTCAGAGAATTAGTCACCGTCAGCTGTTGGGGGAGGGGTTTAGGTTTTGATTATATGTTGATGGGTTGGGTTTAGTGAGGTTGTAAATTAGTGATTGTGCTATTCATGTGTTGTATCTAATGTATTTGTTGTTTATTTTGTTGTTAATTTTGTCACAATGAAAATTTCTTCAATTTTTTTTTAATTTAGAGAACCCAATTTTTCCAATTAAGGGGCAATTTCAGTATGGCCAATCCACCTACCCTGCACATCTTTGGATTGTGGGGGTGAAACCCACGCAGACACGGGGAGAATGTGCAAACTCCACACAGACAGTGACCCGGGGCCGGGATTCGAACCCGGGTCCTCAGTGCCGTATTCCCAGTGCTAACCACTGTCCACAGGGCTGCCCCTTCAATTTAAAAATAAATAAATCTGCCACTCAGTTAGTGCAACCTGCAGAATCTTAGTTGATGTGGTTCAACAATACCATCCACATCTTTGATATGCTGCCTTAATTTCATTAGCTCCATACTTGTGACTTACATTTTACCTCATGGCGAAATCCCATCAAGGGCAAAACCACAAGTTTGGGCCTGGAATTCTCGGTTATCTGCCACTGCAATCGGGAATCCTGGTAGGGCAGAGAATAGAGCGTCGGCTGAAAAATTGGGATTGGCACCGGGCGCCAGACCTATTCCCATTCTCCACTCCCCCACCGCCAGCCGTAACGTGCACCCGCCCCACAGCAGCAAGATTATGCAAACTGGTGATTAGCATAAGTTGATTTGGTGCGAGCGTTTACAAGCAGGGCCCAGGTGCAATGACCTGTGAGGGAGAGCAAGCAGGTAAAAAAATCTTTGTACATTAATCGGGCATGCTGAGGGCTGTATGCCTGGAGCTCTGGGACTAGTGGGACAGTGTCCCATAGCTGCCAGTGTGTGGACTCGGATTCGGGGTGCCCTGACAGAACCTCCCATAGCTGTCCTAAAAGCATTGCTACCCACTCCTTAGATGTAACTTAAAGGCTCCTGACTGTTGAGACTGTTGACTGCTGCCAGTATCAAGACAATGCTCTGATGTTTCCTGATCATGTGGAAACCCATCCAGCCAGACCACCTGGGGACCCTCACGTCTCAGCAGGAAAGTCAAGGAGATGGGCGTGGCCTTGAACTATCGCCGGACCACCGAGTGTTGGCACTCCTCATTGCACTCCTTAGATGCACAGCAGGGGATTAACAGAGCTCACCCCAAACAAAGGACACATGCACCAATGCTGCTGGCAACCCCCCTGGTACACTGCCACACTCAGAGAAACAACCTCACTAGTGAGCCTTTTTTCTTTTAAATAATTTTAATGAAAAGTTTTCAGAAAATATCAATAACAAAATGAGAAAAAAAAGAACCCAACAGGGTTAAGTACAAAACACAGTCCAGGGAAGCAACCCTCCATACCCCCTCCCCCCTGTACATAAATAATAAATTAACATTAACACCCCGACTTAACACAACAGGTATACACACCCCCTCAGACCCTTCAGTGTAAATAACAAAAACAATAATAAAGTAAGTAACCCCCCCCACCCCCGAGCTGCTGCTGCCATTGACCAATGTCTATCGTTCTGCCAGAAAGTCTAAGAACGGTTGCCACCGCCTAAAGAACCCTTGTACCGACCCTCTCAAGACGAATTTCACCCTCTCCAATTTAATGAACCCCGCCATATCGCTGATCCAGGATTCCACGCTTGGGGGCCTCGCATCCTTCCACTGAAGAAGAATCCTTCGCCGGGCTACCAGGGACGCAAAGGCCAGAATCCCGGCCTCTTTCGGCTCCTGCACTCCCGGCTCCTCTGCCACCCCAAATATTGCGAGCTCCCAGCCCGGTTTGACCCTGGATCCTACCACCCTCGACACCGTCCTCGCTACGCCCTTCCAAAATTCCTCAAGTGCTGGGCATGCCCAGAACATATGGGTGTGGTTTGCTGGGATCCCTGAGCACCTAACACACCTGTCCTCACCCCCAAAGTACCGGCTCATCCTTGTCCCGGTCATGTGTGCCCTGTGCAGCTGCTTAAACTGGATGAGGCTGAGCCTCGCGCACGATGAGGAAGAGTTCACCCTCTCCAGGGCATCTGCCCACGTCCCTTCCTCAATCTCCTCTCCCAACTCCTCCTCCCACTTACCTTTTACCTTCACCACCGAGGTCTCCTCCTGCATCACCTGGTAAGTTTCCGAGATCTTCCCCACTCCCACCCACCCCCCCCCCCCACCCCACCCCCCCGAGAGCACCCTGTCCTGTACTGTGTGTGGCAGTACCGCGGGAATTCCACCACCTGCCGCTTGGCAAATGCCCTTACCTGTAAGTACCTGAAGGTGTTCCCCGGGGGGAGCCCGTACTTCTCCTTCAGCTCACCCAGACTCGCGAACTTCCCGTCCACAAACAGGTCCCCCAAGGTACGTATCCCTGCCCTGTGCCACCCCGAGAACCCTCCACCTGTTCTTCCTGGGGCGAACCGGTGGTTCCCCTGTATTGGGGTCCACGCCGAGGCCCCAACTTCCCCCCCCCCTGTGCCGTCTCCACTGCCCCAAAATTTTGAGGGCAGCCGCCACCACCGGGCTCGTGGTATACCTCCTTGGAGGGAGCGGCAGCGGCGCCGTTGCCAGCGCCCCCAGACTCGTACCCACACAAGACGCCGTCTCCAGCCTCTTCGGGATAAACACGGGGAGGCACTGGAACAGGAACAAAAACCTTGGGAGCACCGTCATTTTGATTGACTGCACCCTACCCGTCAAGGACAGCGGCAACGCGTCCCACCTCTTGAACTCCTCCTCCATTTGCTCCACCAGCCTTGTAAAATTAAGCCTATGCAGGGCCCCCCATCTCCTGGCCACCTGGACCCCCAAATATCTGAAGCTCCTCTCCACCCTTTTTAGTGGGAGCTCGCCAATCCCCTTCGCCTGGTCCCCTGGATGAACTACGAACAGCTCGCTCTTCCCCATGTTGAGCTTGTACCCCCGAAAAGTCCCCGAATTCCCTAAGAATCCTCATTACCTCCGGCATTCCTCCCACCGGGTCCGCCACATACAGCAGCAGGTCGTCCGCATAAAGTGACACCCTATGCTCCTCCCCACCCCCGCACCAATCCCCTCCAGTTCCTTGACTCCCTCAGTGCCATAGCCAGGGGTTCAATCGCCAGTGCGAAGAGCAAGGGGGACAGGGGACAGGGGACAGGGGACAGGGGACAGGGGACAGGGGACACCCCTGTCTCGTCCCTCGGTGCAACCAAATGTACTCGGACTTCCTCCTGTTTGTGGCCACACTCGCCATCGGGACCTCATACAACAGCCTAACCCACCTGACAAACTCCTCCCCAAACCCGAACCTCTTCAGCACCTCCCACAGGTACCCCCACTCTACCCTATCGAAGGCTTTCTCAGCGACCATCGCCACCACTATCTCCGCCTCCCCCTCTTTCGCCGGCATCATGATAACGTTCAAAAGCCTCCACACATTTGCGTTCAACTGCCTCCCCTTCACAAACCCCGTCTGGTCTTCATGGATGATCTGCGGCACACAATCCTCAATCCTCGTGGCTAAGACCTTCGCCAGCACCTTAGCATCTACATTCAGCAACAAAATCGGCCTATAAGACCCACATTGCAGGGGATCCTTGTCCCGCTTCAGGATCAGTGCCCGGGACATCGTCGGGGGCAAGGCCCCCCCCCCTTCCTCCCCCCCCTTCCTCCCCCCCCCCTTCCTTCCCCCCCCCCTTCCCCCCTTCCTTCCCCCCCTTCCCCCCTTCCTTTCCCCCCCCTCCCTTCCCCCCCCTCCCCTTCCCCCCTCCCCCCCCCTCCCCCTCCCTCCCTTCCCCCCCCTCCCCTTCCCCCCTCCCCCCTCCCCCTCCCCACCCCCCCTTTCTACCCACCCCTTTCCCCTTTCTCCCCCCCCTTTCTCCCCCCCCACCCCCCCCTTCTACCCACCCCTTTCCCCTTTCTCCCCCCCCTTTCTCTCCCCCCCCCACCCCCCCTTTCTACCCACCCCTTTCCCCTTTCTCCCCCCCTCCCCCCGCTTTCTCCCCCCCTTTCTCCCCCCCCTCCCCCGCTTTCTCCCCCCCTTTCTCCCCCCCTCCCCCCCCTCTCCCCTTTCCCCTCCCCCCCCCTCCCCCCTCCCCTCTCCCCCTCTCCCTTCCCCCCCCTCTCCCCTTTCCCCCCCTCTCCCCCTTCCCCCCCCCTCTCCCCTTCCTCCCCCTTCCCCTTCCCCCCCCTCTCCCCTTCCCCCCCCTCCCCCCTCCTTTCCCCCCCTTCCTCCCTTCCCCCCCCCTCTCCCCTTCCCCCCCCTCCCTTCCCCTCCCCCTCCCTCCCCTCCCCCCCTCCCCTTCCTCCCCCTTCCCTTCCCCCCCTTCCCCTTCCCCCCCTTCTCCCCCTTTCCTCCTCCCCCCCTCTTCCCCCCCCTTCCCCCCCCCTCCCCCCCCCCTTCCCCCCTCCCTTCCCCCCCCCTTCCCCCCTCCTTCCCCCTTCCCCTCCCCTCCCCCTTCCCCTCCCCCCTTCCCCCTCCCTCCCCTTTCCCCCCCCCTTCCCCCCTCCTCCCCCCCTTCTCCCCCCCCCCCCTTTCTCCCCCCTCCCTTCTCCCCCCCTTCCCCCCCCTTCCCCCCTTCTTCCCCCCTCCCTTCCCCCCCCTTCCCCCTTCCTCCCCCCCCTTCCCTTCCCCCCCCTCTCCCCCTTCCCCCCCTCCCCCCTCCTTCCCCCCCTCTCCCCTTCCCCCCCCTCTCCCCTTCCCCCCCCTCCCCCCCCTCTCCCCTCGCCCCCCTCCCCTTTCCCCCCCTCCCCTTTCCCCCCTCCCTTCTCCCCCACCCCTTCTCCCCCCCCTCCTTCCCCCCCTTCCCCTTTCCCCCCCCTCCCCTTTCCCCCCCTCTCCCTCCCCCCCTTCCCCCACCCCTTCCCCTTTCCCCCCCCCTTCCCCTTCCCCCCCTCCCCTCCCCCCCCTTTCCCCCCCTTCCCCCCCCCCCTTCCCCTCCCCTCCTTCCCTCCCCCCCTCCCTTCTCCCCCCCCTCCCCCCCCTCCTCCCCTTTCCCCCTCCTCCCCCTTCCCCCCCCTTCTCCCCCCCTTCTCCCCCCTTTCCCCTCCCCCCCTTCCTTCCCCCCCCTTCCCCCCTTCCTTCCCCCCCTCCCCTTCTCCCCCCCTCACCCCCCTTTCTACCCCCCCTTCCCTTTCTCCCCCCCCTTCCCCCCCCCCTTCTCCCCCTTTCCCCCCCCCCTTCCCCCCCCCTTCTCCCCCTTTCCCCCCCCTCCCCCCTTCCCCTCCCCCTCCCCCTTCCCCCCCCCCTTCCCCCCCTTCCCCCCCCCCCCTCTCCCCTTACCCCCCCCTCCCCTCCCCCCCTTCCCCTTCCCCCCTCCCCTTCCCCTCCCCTCTCCCCTTCCCCCCCTCTCCCCCTCCCCTTCCCCTCTCCCCCCCTTCTCCCCCCCTTCTCCCCCCTCCCCCTTCCCCTCCCCCCCTCTCCTCCCTCCCCCCTCCCCCCCCTTTCCCCCCCTCCCCCCCTCTTCCCCCCCCTCCCTCCCCCCTTCCCCCCTCCCCTTCCCCCTCCCCCCCTTCCCCCCCCCCCTCCCCCCCCTTTCCTCCCCCCCCTTCCCCCCCTCCCTCCCCTCCCCCCTTTCTCCCCCCTTTCTCCCCCCCTCCCCTCCACCCCCCCCTTCTCCCCCCTTTCCCCCCTCCCCCTTCTCCCCCCCTCTCCCCTTTCCCCCCCTCCCCCCCCTCCCCCCCTTCTCCCCCTCTCCCCCCCCCCTTCTCCCCCTTCCTCCCCCTCCCCTCTCCCCCTTCCTCCCCTCCCTCTCCTCCCCCCTTCTCCCCCTTCCCCCCCCTCCTCCCCTTTCCCCCCCCTCTCCCTTCCCCCCCTCTCCCCTTCCCCCTCTCCCCTTCCCCCCCCTTTCCCTTTCCCCCCCTCTCCCCTTCCCCCCCCTCCCCTCCCCCTCCTTCCCCCCTCCCCTTCCTCCCCCCTTCCCCCCACCCTCCCCTCTCCCCCTCCTTCCCCTCCCCCCTCCCCCCCTTCCCCCCTCCCCCTCCTCCCCCCTCCCCCCTTCCCCCCCTCCCTCCCCTCCCCCTTTCCCCCCCCTCCCCCTCCCCTCCCTCCCCCTCCCCCCTTCCCCCCCCCTTCCCCCTCCTCCCCCTCCCCCCTTCCCCCCCTCCCCCTTCCCTCCCCCCTCTCCCCATTCCCCCCTCCCCCCCCTTTCCCCCTCCCCTCCCCTTCTCCCCTCCCCCCCCTTCCCCTCCCCCCATTCTCCCCCCCCTTCCCCCCCTCCTCCCCTTCTCCCCCCCTCCCTTCCTCCTCCCCCCTTCCTCCCCCCCTCGCCCCCCCCCCTGCCTCCCCCCCCCTCCCCGCCTCCCCCCTCCCCTTCCCCCCTTCCCCCCTTCCCTCCCCCCTCTCCCCCCCTCCCCCCTTCTCCCCCTCCCCTTCCCCTCCCCCCTTCCCCCCCTTCCTCCCCCCCCTTCTCCCCCCTCCCCCTCCCCCCCTCCCCCTTCCCCCCCTTCCCCCCCTTCTCCCCCCCTTTCCTCCCCCCTTCCCCCTCCCCCCCTTCTCCCCCTTCCCTCCCTCCCCCCTTCCCCCTTTCCCCCCCCTCTCCCCCTCCCTTCCCCCCCTTCCCCCCCTCCCTTCCCCCTCCCCTTCCCCCCCTTCCCCCTCCCTTCCCCTTCCCCCTCTTTCCCCCCCTTCCTCCCCCCTCCCCCTCCTCCCCCCTTCCCCCTCCCTTCCCCCTCCCTCCCCTTCCCCTCCCCCCCCTTCCCCCTCCCCCCCCTTCCCCTCCCCCCCCTCTCCCCCTCCCCCCCTCCCCCCTTCCCCCTCTCCCCCCTTCCCCCTCCCCTTCCCCCCTCCCTCCCCCTTTCTCCCCCCCTCTCCCCCTCCCCCCCTTCCTCCCCCCTCTCTCCCTCCCCCCCCTTCTCCCCCCCTCCTCCCCCTCCCTTCTCCCCTCCCCCCTTCCCCCCCCCTCCCCCCTTTCTCCCCTCCTCCCCCTTTCTTCCCCCCTCCCTCCCCTTCTCCCCCCTTCCTCCTCCCCCTTCTCCTCCCCCCTTCCCTCCCCCTCCCTCCCCCTCCTTCTCCCCCTCCCCTTCCTTCCCCCCCCCTTCCCCTTTCCTTCCCCCTCCTTCCCCCTCCCTTCCCCCCTCCCCCCTTCCCTTCCCCCCCTTCCCCTCCCCTTTCCCCCTCCCCCTTCCCCTTCTCCCCCCCTCTTCCCCCCTTCTCCCCCTTCCTCCCCCCCTCCCCTTCCCCCCCCTTTCTCCCCCCCTCCCCTTCCCCCTCCCCCTTTCCTCCCCTCCCCCCTCTCCCCTTCCCCCCCCTTCCCCTTCCCCCCCCTCTCCCCCTCCTCCCCGTCCCCCCCTTCTCCCCCCCTTTCTCCCCCTCCCCTTCCCCCTTTCCTCCCCCCCCTTTCTCCCCCCCTCTCCCCCCCCTTTCCCTCCCCCCCTTCCCCCTTCCCTTCCCCCTTCCCCCTCCCTTTCCCCCCCTTCCCCCTTCCTCCCCTCCCCTCCCCTTCTCCCCCCTTCCCCCCCTCCCCTCCCTTCCTTCCCCCCCCTTCCCTCCCCCTCCCTCTTCCCCCCCCTCCCCTTCCCCCCCCTCCCCCCTTCTTCCCCCCCTCCCCTTCCCCCCTCCCTTTCCCCCCCTCCTCCTTCCCCCCTCCCCCCCTTCCCCCTCCCCCCCTTCCCCCCCTCCCTCCCCCCCTTTTCCCCCTCCCTCCCTCCCCCCTTTCTTCCCCCTCCCCCTCCCCTTCCCCCCCTTTCCTTCCCCCCTTCCTCCCCCCCCTTCCCCCTCCTTCCCCCTCCCTTCCCCTCCCTTCCTTCCCCCTCCCTCCCCCTCCTTCCCCCCCTCCCCCCTCCCTCCCCTTCCTTCCCCCTCCCCCTTCCCCCCCTCCCTTCTTCCCCCCTCCCC